>NC_092419.1:73631803-73931803 GCF_040894005.1 Engystomops pustulosus
TTCAGTCAGTGGTCCAACCTAATCCCTGTAGTATAAATGGTAAAGAGAGGGACCCAAATAGCTGTACAGCTGGAAAACCAAAGCATAATGTAATTGGGTACAGTAGTCCTACACTTAACTACATTGGTATTTCATCCAGCAGGGAGAGGGTTAAATGTTTCACACTTGGGAGAGGGGACACAGAACTTAGTGTTTCTGCAGCACAAAGCCATAAAGTCAGCAGGGGGTCCCAGCACAGCAGTGTACAAGTGACCAGGGATGATATTACTTGGCCTTATACACAGGACAAAGGACCAGATGGTTGATGTGCCCAGGTAATCACATCTTATGGCAATGATTTTTATGGTATTGAACTTCTGCTATGTATTATTGGTAATTGGCTTGGGAAAATTTAAAATGGCGTGGGTCATTTCAAATTTGCCCAATCTTGAAAGGGGGAGGTGTCAAGGAAATACTATTCTTGAATGTGTAAGATTTGTTGATCTATTGGGCAATTACAAACTTGGTTGAAATATGTAGCATCCATTGAAGCGTCCAGGCCTCATTTACAACATCCTGGACATCCTTACAACCTGATAAACTCTGACCTGCAGAATGTACTCTGGTGACCTCAAAAGCCATTTGGTCACCTCTCCTCTGCACCTACCCCCACCCCTGCATCTAGCATTTTGGAAACAAAGAACTGTTTAATTATTCCTGGACTCTCCCCCCTCATTAACACTTTGCCCAATCGTGAATGACCCTCTGGACTAATTAATGAATGGGAGGTTCTGAAATCTGAACCAAACTGAGAAGTTATAAAACAATATGAAATCCAAGAATTGGTGTTCACATTTTGGGGGCTGCTTGACAAGCTGAGTGTGTCCCTTATTTCTCCCACCTCCAGGGATCAGGATTTACTATAAGTTTGTAAGTTTCTGTTATTTTTCTCCCTTTTTATTTTATAACTGTTTTGCCGTGTTGTGTGTCATTTTATTTTGGAATTCTTTTGTTTTTAATATCTTTTTATGCACTGATCAACTTTTTGTAATTAAAGCTTTTCACTTTAATTTTGGTCCCTGTATGCTCTGCGAACTCATAGCCTTGTAAAGTGTGGTTAGCTGTGTGACTACTAGAGTGCTGAGTGTGCATGTGTAGTGGTGTGACAAGGTGACTGCCTGAGAAGCAAGAGTTGTTGTAGAGTGGGATACTTATTGGTCCCAGTATAAATGCAATAAGTGGTGGCAGCGGGTCTGGTTCTGGTGCTGGAGCTGTATGAGGTGTGATTTAGGCTCAATTTGTGTCCTAAGTGAAAGGTGAGCGCAAGTTTGAGTAGGCTAAATTAACCCGTACAGTTGCACCCCACGTCACGTGACGAGGCGGCGGCGTCCTCGCCGTGACAGTGTTGCATACCCCCGGGGCAAGTGAAAGAGCCGCCCTCGGCTCGACTACGGACTGGTTGGGGCGCAGAGGACCAACCGCTGGCCAGCAGCGGGGAACCTCTGGGGGCTCCATGCAAGTGATGGCCGGTAGAGGTAGATTACAAAGAGAGGCACTTCAGTGAAGTGCAGGCTACATGATCTGTAGGGACAAGCCGCCCATGGTCCTGGAGACAGGCACCTGGGTTGGTGTCGGACTAAGACAAAGACATGTGAATGCGAAGGGTGACAGTTGATCGCTAACCAAACTGTACAGTAGGAAAGGTGTGGTGTTGTGTACTGTAATCCACTCCTTGCACCAGGGCCTGTATATTTGTTATATAAACACTTCTTACCTAGCGACAAATATATAGTGTATATATGCATTACATTGGCAAATGTGACACAATAAGACATTGTACAATGTACAAGTACCTGCCGACTGACATTCTTACCCTTGTATGAGTGGTATCCAGGTGCTACATCTTTAACACCCCCGGTCCCCTAAGGACCCGCAGTTTACGGACTATTCCCACTAACGAAGCTTCGGTTTGAGGCATAAGATAGCGGTCAGGGTTTACATAGAGACGGTCCAACACAGCCACACTACAATCTGGGAAGCCTATAAAATGTTAGTGGAAACTACTGACATAAATTGACAGTGTGCAAACATTTTGTAAATTCTCATTGGCTTTGGAGCCCAATGGGTACACATCTTGAAACGTTAATTTTGCAAACGTTACAGATAGGCTACTCAAGGTAGCAGGATATGAAAATGTCTCTTTACCTGAAAAGGAAAAGGCATAATAGTGCATGCAGAATGTCTATACCTAAAAGGAAGGCATTAAGTGCAATATAATAGCAATGAAGTAGCAACTTTTCCTGGTAGTATCTGGCAAAAGTCTCACAGAAGGTTTTTATTAGCAAAGTCCACCTTCTGGGTACAGCCCTTGATGTGGGGAAAAGTGCAGTAAATGAGCAAAGGGTCTCCTCTATGTGTAGAGGGACAGAGTCCTGCTGGGCTCCAACTTCACATGATCCAAGGCCAGGATCTCTAAGGGACGTTGGCTCACAATGGGATGTAGAGGGGCCCTTTGATTGTGTCGCTCTCCTCGAGCGATGGCGCTGGCTGGGCATTCCCGACACCAGGCTTCGATGTCGGGCTTCATGTTGACCCAGTAGAAGCGCCTTCGGAGGGTGGCTTCAGTCTTCTGAGCACCAAACTGCCTGGACTGGTCATTGTATATATCCAGTACTATCTTAGCGTCCCTCCTGGGAATCACAATTTGATACAACCGGTCATAAGTGATAGGGTCCAGAGTTCTTCCCTTTAACAGACCCTGATGCATGTTCAGAGTCTTTCTCTGGCACCACAATTGAGACAATTCTTCATCAGCTCTTCTCCGGCGGATTCTTTAAGGCACTCGCCCACTAGAGAGAGAGTCCATCACTTCTCCTATCAGCCTGAAGACTCATCCAGAGGTCCTTTTCTGCAGGGGGTTCTGACTCTTCTTGAGGAGTAGCTGGCGCTGCCTCTGACGGTAAGGAGTAAACTCTTTGGGCATTTTGGCGCACAAACCGGGCATAGAACGCTGGCATCTCCACATCTTCCCACTGAGCATCCGTGGGGGGTCCCTCCCACTGGTCAGGGAGACGGGACAGAGCGTCGGCGTTGTCATTGGTCTTGCCAGCCCGGTACTTGATGGGAAAGTTGAAGTTGGCAAGTCTGGAGGCCCACCGTTGTTCCAGTGCTCCAAGACGAGAGGTGTTCAGATGCGCCAAGGGATTATTGTCTGTGAAGACAGTGAAGAAGGAAGCCAGGTAGTCCTTGAACTTTTCGGTCACAGCCCAGACTAATGCCAGAAACTCCAACTTAAAGGAACTGTAGTTCTGGTCATTTTCCTCCGGTTCTCGGAGGGAATGCCTGGCGTAGGCTATGACCCTTTCAGTTCCATTCTGGAGCTGGGATAGTACAGCCCCTAGGCCTTGCTTGCTGGCATCGGTGTATAGGGTGAAAGGCAGATTGTAGTCTGGATATCCCAACACCGGAGGCTCAGTCAACCGTTGCTTGAGCATCTGGAAGGCAGCTTCTCATTCGGCTGTCCACTCAATGGATACTCGGGAATGTTGGCTCTCTTTTGGCAGGCCCCTTAAGAGTTCTTGCAGGGGAGCCGCCAGCTGGGCGAACTTAGGGATAAAACGCCTGTAATAACTGGCAAATTCCTGGAAGCTTTTGATGTCCTGTATGGTTGACGGGGTAGGCCAGTCGTGGACAGCTGCAATCTTCTCTGTGTCTGGCTCACCACATGTCCCAGGTACTTGACGCTAGATTGTAGCAGGTGACATTTGGATGGCTTGACCTTCAACCCATGTTGGGTCAGGATTTGGAAGACTTCAGCCAGATGGTGGAGGTGGTCTTCATAAGTCTTGGAGTAGATGATGATGTCGTCCAAGTATAGCAGGACGGTCTCGAAGTTTCGATGACCCAAACATCTCTCCATCAGCCGTTGTGCCTGGGGCGTTGCATAGCCCGAATGGCATGTTGTTGAACTCGAACAGGCCCATTGGGGTGGTGAAAGCCGCCTTCTCTCTGTCTTCCGGCCCCATGGCCACTTGCCAGTAGCCACTGGTCAGATCCAGGGTAGAGAAGTAGGCAGCTGACCCTAGGGCTGCGAGGGATTCCTCGATTCGAGGCATCGGATAGGCATCTTTGTGGGTGATATTGTTGATCTTCCTATAGTCAACACAGAATCGAAGGGTTCCATCCTTCTTTTTCACAAGGACCAACGGGGCAGCCCATGAGCTGTGACTCTCCCGGATAACGTTGGCTGTCTTAATCTCTTGTACCAGCTTTTTCACCTCTTGGTAGCGGGCTGTAAGAGCCGGTATCGCTCTTTGAAGTGAGGATGAGAGCCAGTAGGGATGGTATGTTGGATCAGGGTAGTCTGCCCAAAATCCAGTGGGTGTTTGGTAAAGGCCTGGTGGTGCTTCATAACGACATCCAGGACACCTTGTACTTGGTCTGCAAGAGTAAAATTGTCATCTCTAATATTGAGCTCAAGCCACCAGGATTGCTCGGCAGGCTCATCTTCAGCACTTTGCTTCACTTCCAACTGTTGGGAGGCAGACAGAGAGGTTTCCACTAAGTCTTCAGGATGGACGCTGAAGAGAGTGGCTACGGCTTGGTATTTCCTCAGATCTACTGGGGAGTCTCCCACATTTAGTAGTCAAATGGGTACTTGTCCTCTGGATACAGTGACTAGGCTCCTAGCGGCTAGAATGGGTAGGTCTTCATCAGCTGGTAGAGGTTCTACCATCGCCTGGTAGTCTTGACCTTGAATGCCCATGAAGGCTCGGCACCATACTAACGTCTCAGTCCCAGGTTGAAGGCGGACAGGTTGGGGATCTTTGATCCGGGCTCTGCAGTTTTCTCCATTAGGGCCAGCAAACTTCTGTTGCGCCGCTAGAACCTGAATAGTCTCCTGAATTACCTTCCGGGAACCGCTGGGCACTGTTGGCAGGGAGTCGTGGAGAGCCTTCAGCACTTCAGGGTAGCAGTTGCGGAGGACATTGGTACCCAGTACCAGGGAGAAGTTACCGTTTTCGGGCACTCGTGTCACCACTATGCCCTGTCTGGTTAACTCCATGTCTCCAATGGTTAGTGTGGGCTCCCAGTAGCCGCGGATGGGTACGGGTTTTCCATTCGTAGCAATAATGTTCAAGTAAGCCTTGGGAGGCTGGATTAAGGATGCTCCTCCTCGGCATTTCCCGAAGGTAGCACTCCGGAGGGTGGTCACTTGAGAGCCGGTATCAATTAAGGCCGGTAGGGTAACTCCGTTGATGGTAACATGAACCATGGGGCGAGTCCCCACAAACCTGGGCATCCAGTTGGCATCTCGGGGACTTACAGGTTCTTCCCTTGGGGGTCGTCCCTTAGCTCCAAGGGTTTGTCGTTTAACTGACAACATCCATCCTCTTCATGCCCGTATTTAGGGCAGTAGCTGCACCACTGGCGGGGTTCCTTCTGACTCCAGGTGCTTAACGACTTCGCTTCACTTGGGCACAGTTTGGCCTGAAAGGCACAAGGGGAAGCTGACAGTACAGAGTCTTCTGGAGGTTTCTTCCTCATAGAGGAGACAGTCACTTCCAATTGGGTCAACCAATCGAGTATTTTACTCAGTGTCCATCGGATTAGGGACCTGTCCTGCTAAACCAGCAACTTCCGTAGCCGCAAGAGTAGGTGATGTCAGCTGCGTTGGATGGCAAGCTAGAGCAGAGTCTTCTATTTCCGTGGGTTCAGGATCTTTCTGCGGTCCATTAGGCGTTCGGTCCCCTAATATGTCAATGGCAATTTCCTTAAACTCCAGAAAGGAGGCCTGGGCATGTTGAGAAGAGATTGGGGGTCATTTACTAAGGGCCCGATTCGCGTTTTCCCGACGTGTTACCCGAATATTTCCGATTTGCGCCGATTGTACCTGAATTGCCCCGGGATTGTGGCGCATGCGATCGGATTGTGGCGCATCGGCGCCGGCATGCGCGCGACGGAAATCGGGGGGCGTGGCCAAACGAAAACCCGACGTATTCGGAAAAACCGCCGCATTTAAAAAAAAAATTGTCGCGAAAATTTCACTCACCTTCATCCTGGATAGGCCGGTGTATTTCGAGGCATTCCAGCGGACTTCAGCGCAGCAGCGCCACCTGGTGGACGGCGGAGGAACTGCTTTGATGAATCCCGGCCGGACCCGAATCCAGTGCAGAGAACGCGCCGCTGGATCGCGAACGGACCGGGTAAGTAAATCTGCCCCATTATCTTTAGTTGACACCTTTGATTCCTATCAACAAGTCCAATAATGAATTGTTCCCTCAGGGTTTGGTCAGAGGTTTCAGCCTCTTTGGGGTCAAGACGGGTTATGGCCTTCCATGTCTCCTGTAGGGAGAGGGCAAAGTCTCTGAGGGACTCTTGAGGCTTCTGTCTTTTCCCAAAGAATTTCTGCTTCAACTCTGAGGCAGTACATTTGTCAAAGGTGTTGCACAGCCTATTGAGAATTTGGACCACATTCTGGCGCTGTTCTCAGGGCCAAGACTTGACTTCCCGGAGAGCGGGTCCTTTCAACAGCCCGGTTAGGATGCCCACTTTCTGTTCCTCTGTGAGCGGATACAGGGCGAAAGTAGCTAACAACTTGGCTCTGAATTCAGGGAGAGTGTGCAATTCTCCCTCGTAGAGGGGTAACCAGGGGGCCCCCAGATAGTATGGCATAGTCAGAGGCATAACGGTGGGAGTCCCAGGGACACTGGCAGGGTTGAAGGGACTCTCTGGCGGGCTTAACATGCTCCGGTACCCTGAGGAGGGACCAGGGGACGGGACCTGCTACAGTCCCGTATCTTCGTCCTGGGCGGACATGACTGGCCTAGCTGATTGAAGTCTGCAGGGTTACACAATGTCCGTTGCTATGGGCGATGGCTAGAATGGGACGTGGGCACTTTTTATACACAGTCACTATTCCCTGGGAGGTGAGCCAATAACCTAGCGTCGGAAACAATCTCTACCCCCTTTTAACTTCCCCAGCGGTACTCACTCAGGATCAGCCGCGGTGACAGGACAGTTCCGAGGCACAAAGGACTCCGTTCCCGATGTCCGGCAGGCAGCAGGGGCTCGGTGATGCTCAGCGGTGCTCTCCTCCAGTCGCAGGACTCGTGCGCCGGAACTCAGGATGAGGCGCATGCTGCTGGCAGGCTTCATGCGCGGCATACGCAGAAATCCAAGATGGCCGATTAACCCTCTTCGTTGCCAACCGCACACGCTTCAGCCACTCGCGCAGGGGGTGGAGCTTGATGATACCTCTGGATTCCCCGCCAGTGTAGATTTTTGGCGGGCCGGAAATACTTGCTGCGCCAAAGACTCACAATGCTTCATGCGCGGCAGTGCCGGATGTAGCAGAGCTGACAAAGTTCTTTGGTGTCTAGAGTATGAGTCTCTGTGTGGTGGACAGGGTGCCTGGGGTGGTGACAGCCGTAGTAGCAGGGACCAGACGGAGGCAGACGTTGAACAAAAACAACTTACAGTTCTCTATTGGAACCGACAGGAACCGTAGCAACGTGCCTTGACAGAATGGTGGAATGCTGGAGATCTATTTGGAGGGAGCCACAGAATGGATCATCAGCCTGGATGCAAAGGGCAGGCTGGGAGATAGCTGTATCCTGGAAGGATGCTTCAGATATCACCCTTGAAGGTGATACCCTTTCCTCTCTCTCTGACTAACTCACTACACTCTTTAGGCAGGGAGCTGAGCTCTCCTGCTCTGGTCTGGTGTGCTGGCTGCACAGACTTCTCAGAGTCTCTAATCTGGTCTGTACTGGATTAACTCCAGTCTTCTTCTCCAGACTCCTGGGTCTGACTGACCTGTAGAAGTTACTCCCACTGGTCAGGTGGTAGCTACTCCTCCAATTACATCTCAGCTCACAGAAACAAAGTATAACACATGTGATTGGTTGCAGGAATTGCATCACAGAAAACAATTAACTCCTGCCTTACCAGGCAGGCTCTACCTCTGCAGTGCTCATCTGTGTTATGTAGTTGTTATGTAGTGACATGCTGTGGGGCTGATCAGACCCTACACAGGCTGCAAGCTACATGGTGGAACGTATTCGCAACCACCTCTCTGCCTTGCATCGGCGAGGGTGTTGCACATTTTTGATAAATCTCCCCCTATCCATCTTACCTCACAAATAAGCATCTTATAATAATTGCCTATAGTAATCTATAACAGCTCAGAGCTTATATAAAACTGTTCACGCTACGCATCCAATATATCGGACTCTGAGTGCAGTGACTTAATGCTCAGCGAATTAACGCTCACCGTCCGTTATATCAAACGCGAGCTCTACTTGCATTTAGGACGTCACCCTTTCATGAGACAGGGTGATACCTCGGTGTGAGGTGTTGGCATTGCCAGTCGACACCCCAACGATGATATCACAGGACGATACAGATTGGCCAATGACAGCGATCTGTGATGCTGGGGGCTGATCTTACTAGTCCAACGCTCTCTAATATTGCCATTTTGTGTTTGATGCTGTTAGTGAGAGTTGTGCTAGTGATCTGTTCCTTTACGGTACCCCAAAACACACGGTTACCCCCATGTTGTTCGTTGTTCGTTTTCCCTTTTCCCCCACAACAGCACTTTTAAGTGCAATCTGTTAGAAGTTGTAGTAGTAGCGTGTAGGAGTAACGTGTAGGGGTAGCGTGTAGGAGTAGGTGTAGTGTGGAGGAGTAGGTGTTTCGTGGAGGAGCAGGCCTTGCATGGAGGAGCAGACGTTGTGTGGAGGACCAGGAGTTGTATGGAGGACCAGGCATTGTGTGGAAGGGCAGATGTTGGGTAGTGGATTAGGCGTAGTATAGTAGAGAAGTGTCGTGGAGTATGCATAGTGTAGTGGAGTAGGCAGAGTGGAGTGGAGTAGGCATAGGGTAGTGGAGTAGGAGTGGTTCTGTGTTGTTCTGCGTTTTTCTGTGGAGCAGTAGGTGTTTTTCTGTGTAGGTTGTGAATTTATGGAAGTGAATATTCCAGAGAGGCATTTATCAATACACAAGTCCCTGGTATATTTCAAAGGGAGACTTCAGTACCGCCAGTACCTTCCCAATAAGAGGGCAAGGTATGGCATGAAGATGTATAAGCTGTGTGTGAGTGCATCAGAGTATACTTATAAGTTCAGGGTATAAGAAGGTAAGGACTCCAAAATAGTGCCCCCAGAATGCTCCCCCTTCCTGGGAATTTCTGGAAAAGTAGTGTGGGATTTAATGCACCCACTACTGGACCAGGGCTAACACCTCTACATGGATAATTTTTATACCAGTGTTACCCTAAGTATTGTGCGTTAGGTACAAGGACAAGAGGGACGTCGTACTAACGACAATACATGGTATAGCGGGGTCAGTTTTAATGTGACAAAGTCCAGAGACACAGACAGGCTTGACGGCAGAAATGCGGTTTCCTTGCGGCTTTTATTGGCAGCCAAAACAATGCAGCTTTACAGGCAAGTAAACAAAGCGGGGAAACAAAAATGGGCTCGTCTGAGCACTACCTGTACATCGGTAAGTCCCTCTCTAGCAAAGCAGCGTACTCACAGCGGCTAGTGACACACGGCAGGCAAGCCTTCCAGAGCAATGTCTCTCACACAGAGCTCCAGCCCAGTATACAGCCCTGGGATAAAACCCCTTCTCCCAGCTGCACTTGGTAATTAGGGCTGTGCAGTCTCTGGTCAGTGCATTAACCCTTTACCACAGGTATGGAAGTAACCTGAAAGGAATATATACGCCATCTATTACCTTTCCAGCCGCTGTCCTACAATGGGCACACCACCAATCCTGCCCCTGTACGAGGTATCAGTACAGAAGCCTCCAAGCCGGACTGTTTTTTGAATTACAATAGGTATTTGGGAGGGGTGGATTTGGCGGACCAGGTACTTCAGCCATATAACACCATGCGGAATTCGAGGGTGTGGTACAAAAAGCTGGCTGTGCACATCATGAAGATGACACTGCATAATGCTTATGTGTTACATCGATGTGCAATCCAGAGGGGAACTTTCCTGGAATTTAAGAGGTGGTAGTCAAGCAGTTGATTTTTAGAGACCAGGAGGGGGGGGGTGCTAGTACGTCTGGAAGCGAGACCACATCACGCATTGTACCAGGGCAGTACTTTCCAGATGAAGTTCCCCAAACTGCCTGCAAGGGAAGGACACAGAAAAGATGCAGGGTGTGCTCCAAAAGGGGCATAAAAAAAACAAACTATATCCCAGACATGTGCCCCTAGAAACTGGGGTTATGTTTGAAGGAGTGTTTCAGGATTTACCACACTTCCCTGGCTATATAATTGTACCCTTAACAACGCACTCTCAGACAGCTTATACATCATGCTGCATGCCGCACCTCCTCTGCTGAGCTTTGCCATCTGCCCAGCTTGTAGAATATTGCCACATATGGTGTATTGCCATGTACGTCATGATTTTTGGGGTATTTGTCTGACGTAGCAGGAGCTGGACACAAGATGACATAATGGGGGTCATTTACTAAGGGCCCGATTCGCGTTTTCCTGACGTGTTACCCGAATATTTCCGATTTGCGCCAATTTCCCCTGAATTGCCCCAGGATTTTGGCGCACGTGATTGGATTGTGGCGCATCGGCACTGGCATGCAAACAACAGAAATCGGGGGGCATGGCCGAACGAAAACTCAACGGATTCGGAAAAACTGCCGCATTTAAAACAAAAAATCTGCCGCGGAGCTTGCACTTACCTTCGCTCGGCCCGAGCCGGTGAACTCCAGCACGTTCTGATGCTTTTCAGCGCAGCAGCGCCACCTGGTGGACGGCGGAGGAACTACCTTAATAAATCCCGGCTGAACCCGAATCCAGCGCAGAGAACGCGCCGCTGGATCGCGAATGGACCAGGTAAGTAAATCTGCCCCAATGTGCTATACACTATCCATTATGCATCATCCTTGGGGTCCACCTGTGGGGTTAAAATGTTCACTACACCCCTAAAATGTATTTATGGAGGGATGTAGTTTTCAAATAGGGTCAGTTCTCAGGGGTTTCCACTATACTGATCCCTAAGGGCATCTACAAATGTTTTATGTTGCCAAAAAAAAAATTAAATGTCTGTGCTCCAAATGCCATTCCCCTCCGAGCCCTGCCGTGTCTCCACCTTGCAGCCTATTGCCACACATGGGGTATTACAATACTCATAATATCCCGCAGAATGATTTTTGGGGTGTTTATCGATATTGGCATGAGTTGGGATTTCATTTGTCACTACAATGTCACATTTGAGAAAACAATGCAATTTTTACACTGCCCCATTCACTTTGTATTACATTTGGGCCAGCATCTCAGGGGTTACAATGCTCATACAACCCTAGATCAATTCTTTGAGGGGTGCCCTTTCCTACAATGAGGTCACTACCTGGGGTGTTTCTATTGTACTGGTATCCTAGGGGCACCCCAACACCAGTCTAGTTAAAAGGGTGCACCAAAAGATAAATTTTGCTTGTCCATTCGCAGCCCTGTTGTGTGCCCCGCCTGTCATTTATTGGCACATGTGTGGTATTGCTGTACTCGGGAAAACCTGCAGAATGATTTTTGGGGTGTTTGTCTAAAGTGCCTTGGGTTGGGCACAATATAGTAGGCACAAAAATTACATTTTTGTGATAAAAACACATTTTTTTTACTGTGAACTATTTAATTTGCATTAGATTTTGGCCAGCATGTTGGGGGTTAAAATGCTAACCACAACCCCAGATAAATTCTTTGAGGGGTCTAGTTTCCTAAATGTTGACATCTTTGTGGGTTTTCTATTGTACTGTCACTTCAGGGGCTCTTCAAGTACACTGTCGCCCCACAAAACATTTGTAGCCAAATTGGCCTGCCTATAATGCAATAGCACGAACTCTGTTCTGGACATCACTGTGTGACAAAACAGCAGTTTACATCCACATGTCTGGTATTACTGTACTCAAAAGAAGCAGGGAAAACATTTTGAGATGTATATTTAACTTAAGTTCCTTTTGAATTGGTCCATTTCAGGGCTAGATGAGAATTATCGTAATCAAAAATTTAAAACTTCTAATCCATTTTTGTTTACTTCTGGAGAAAAAAAATTAAAGGGTTAACAGACTTCTCAAATGCTGATTTGAATAGTTGGATCATAATATGCTGCTACTTGCAGGGTTATATAGTACACAAGTAGAGATGAGCGAGCACTAGAGTGCTCGTTACTCGAGTCGAACTATTTCCGATGCTCGAGTGCTCATTTCGAATACGAACCCCATTGAAGTCAAAGGGAAACTCGAGCATTTTTCAAGAGGACCAAGGCTCTGCACAGGGAAGCTTGGCCAAAAACCTGTAAACCTCAGAAAATGATGGAAACACCACGGATATTGACAGGAAATAGCAGGGGCAGCATGCATGGATGCCTCTGAGGCTGCTTAATCGCACCATTGTGCCAAAATTATGGGCAATAGCATGGCAATGACAGAGTGACCGAATGAGGCGAGATAGCATCTAAAACACCCAATAATTGACCCTGACACTATAGGGGACGACATGCGGAGCCGGCGGCAGAAGCGGCAGGCTAGAGAGTGGCATGGCGACATACCCCAAATGGACTCAGGCTTCAAACCAATTTAAAAAATTATTTTTGGCGAGGATAACGTGTAGCACTGTACGTATCAGTATTTGGCCTGGTTATGGCGGCAGAGAGGAACCAAAGGAGGTGAGCAAGAAGCGCTAAAATGATTTCCTATGTGAACAAAAGGTTGACGGTATATTTAGTCGATAACACAGCATGGTGGCGACATAGTGACCAAGTTCCATAACGTATCTGGTGAAACACCCGAAAAATGAGCCTGGCACAGTTCGTTTGCTAAGGGGATGACATGTGGAGGCAGCTATGGAGACGACTTTTGAAAGCAGCTTCGGAGAAGGCGTCTGAAGGCTGCCATGGAGACAACGTGTGGAGGCTGCCATGGAGACAACGTGTGGAGGCAGCTGTGGAAACAGCATGTGGAGGCAGCTATGGAGACATGTGGAGGCATGTGGGGAGGGGGGAAGCGCACTCAGTCATACAGCTTTGCATCCATTATCAAAATGAGTGACCCATATAAAACACCAGAAAATCACAGCCGGTAAACCCCCCGAAAATGTAGCCTGATACAGCTCGTTGCTAAGGGGACGATGTGCTGTATTTCATCATTAGGTCCAGCGTCTGGGGTGTAGACCGTTGAACGCTGCGCATGGAGACATTGGTGGACACTGTCGAGGATCGTGGAGGTGAAATGGACAGGAAACAGCAGGGGCAGCATGCATGGATGCCTCTGAGGCTGCCTAATCTTGGGATGGAGCTGGTGGTTCGCCGCCAGACGAGCTTTCGCCTGTCCAAGCCCTTGCCTCTAGGCTCCTCCCCACCCAAAATGGTCCAGAAGCGCTTACTTTGAAAAAATTATAATTTTCGAAGCAGGCGGGGTCGTTTGAATATTTCATCTAGGAATAATGGAATAGCATAGCGGTTCTATTTTTAATTGTTTTTTCGGAAATGGTTCCATGATTAAGAGCGACAGTATTTGGCATCCATATTGTGCTGCTATGTTTAAAACTTCAGGTCTCCAGCATGGCGGCGACAGATGGGCCGAGTTCCATTATGTATCTGGTGAAACACCTGAAAATTTTGCCTGACACAGCTTGTTTGCTAAGGAGATGATGTATGGAGGCAGTAAGGTATTAACAGATTAAAGGTGCTGCAGTTAAAATGAAGTTAGTTGGATCTTGGCATGGAGCTGGCGGTCCGTTTCCAAGCGAGCTTTCGCCTGTCACAGCCTCTTCCTCTCGGCTCCTCCCCACCCAAAATGGGCTTGGGGGCCAGAAGCGTTTACTTTGAAAAAATTATAATTTTCAAAGCAGACGGGGTCGTTTGAATATTTCATCTAGGAATAATGGATTAGCATAGCGGTTCTATTTTTAATTGTTTTTTCGGAAATGGTTCCATGATTTAGAGCGACAGTATTTGGCATCCATATTGTGCTGATATGATTGCAACTTCAGGTCTCCAGCATGGCGGCGACAGATGGGCCGAGTTCCATTATGTATCTGGTGAAACACCCGAAAATTCTTCCTGACACAGCTCGTTTGATAAGGGGGCGATTTATGGAGGCAGTAAAGTAGTAGTAGATTAAAGGTGCTGCAGTTAAAACTATGTTAGTTGGATCTTGGGATGGAGCTGGCGGTCCGCTGCCAGGCGAGCTTTCGCCTGTCCAAGCCCCTGTCTCTCGGCTCCTCCCCACCCAAAATGGACCTGGGGGCCTGAAGCGTTTACTTAGAAAAAAATTATAATTTTCAAAGCAGGCGGGGGCTACAAACAGCACTTCTAAGAACGTCTTGTATAAGATCAAGTGTAGTACTGTTCTTATAAGTAAAAATTACAGCAATAACAGCTATGTGCTGCACACCCCTCTCATGGAGCTACAAACAGTCAAGGGTTGATCCAGTAAACCCAAATTGTAAACATAGAAAATGAGTTCTGACCGGAGCTCCCGATTCCCTTGCTTCCGTGTGTCTTTCTCTTCCAATATGTCAAATTAGAGCAGTTCACACTCCTCCAGCACAAATTCCTGAATCCTCCGATAAGAATCTACCGCTATTCAGACCAACACTTTTTTCTTGTGACCTCCTCCGTATGCAACATATGTTGCGGTAGATCGCTGGAAGAAATTCACCCGCAGATAGCGTAGTACAGTTTACACTCAGGATTTATTTAGATTAAAAACATACTCACAAAAGAGCGATAAAAATGCGCATATATACTTCCAATATGGGACGCCAGCTGCACATTCTCGTCCGACCCTGGGTTTCGCCCAGTTTGGCTTCTTCTGGGGCGTTGCTAGCGTCCAGTCCCAATTACTCTTTAAACCCAACATATACTCTAATAGTTCAACTTACACTGAGAAACATTTATAAATATATATTTACAGCTTATTCGTTCCTATACATATTTACTTTCACTGTAATTTTTTGTACATTACTCTTTATAAAAGCAATTCCTCAACCATACATTGTTTATCCACTCTATTCATTTTATTCATAGACCACAATGCACCATTTTCCATATTAGCCAATCCTAATCTATGGTAGGGAATTCACACCATCCAATCCCCAGCCCCGCAGGCGACACACCTATTGTCTTACTTGTCTACGACACCTACAGCGCCTAAATTTCCAACTTATAATTTGGGACTTGGTACCTGTGTATCAATCCGACAGGGAGTCCTATTTTATTTGCATCATATTTTATCGTTATAAAAATGTAATTAGAAGGATGTATATATCCAAATTTTATTGCACCCATACAATAGTACATCTAATCCTGTTGAGCTTTCCTCTCTCCCTAATGTACAGGGGTAGAGAATACAGCTCCACCGCACTGCCATAGGTTAATTCTATTGGGCCTTCATCTCTCCCTAATACACAGGGGCAGAGAACACAGCTCCACTGAACTGTCAAAATGCCAACCCTATGTATACCTCTGAAGAATATGGAAACATACAGAACATTGACAATGTCAACCTTCCTTTAAAAAACATTTAAGTTCAAAGTCTATATTCAACCCCCCTGGTGTAAGTGTTCCCAATTTGTAATATCCAGAATCCCTCCCTTCTACTTAGCTTGATATTAATATGTTCCCCTCGCCAATGTGCTTTAATTTTCTCTATTGCCCAAAAACGCATCCCGTTCGGGTTTGAATTGTGTACTCTTAAAATGTGCAGACACACTGTGACTACTCACCCCTTTTCTTATATTGTGGCAATGTTCCGCAATTCTTGTTTTTAACTTGCGACCTGTTCTCCCTACATAACCTTTATTGCACGGACAAACGATCAGGTACACTACATTGGTTGTATCGCAATTCATGTTGCTTTTCAGTGTGATTTCACATCCATTCACCTTAGGAGTGTCTCCCTGTGTTCTAATGTGCGATCTTGTTTCCTTACATGCCTTACACCTACCACAGTGCACAAAAAAATTGTTTACCGAATTATTAAATGTATCTTTTTCGTCCTTATATAACTATTGGTTAACATATCCTTTAATGAAGGAGCTTTACGGAATACCGTCCGTGGTCTTTCTGAAAGATGTGCCCCTATCACTGGGTCACTCTTTATTATATGCCAATATTTCTGTAAGACAGACTTAACCCTCAGTGCTTCTTTAGAATAGCTGGTGATAAATGGGGGGCACATCTTTCAGGTAGGAAATCCTGAGAAATCCAGGCTTTATTCATCTTGATAAGCGTCAGCCTGTCAGCGCTATCAGTCGACAGGCGTGTACACTTATCGGTGATGATGCCACCAGCTGCACTGAAAACCCGCTCAGACAACATGTTAGTGGCAGTGCAGGCAAGAACCTCCAAGGTGTACACCGCCAGTTCGTGCCATATGTCCAGCTTTGAAACTCAGTAGTTGTAGGGAGCTGTGTGATCATTTATGACGAAGGTATGATCAGCTACGTACTCCCTCACCATCTTTCTGTAAAGATCAGCCCTACTCTGCCGAGACTGGGGACAGGTGACAGTGTCTTGCTGGGGTGACATAAAACTGGCAAAGGCCTTGTAAAGCGTACCCCTGCCAGTACTGGACAAGCTGCCTGCTCACCTACTCTCCCTCGCTACTTGTCCCACAGAAGTACCCCCTCTGCCGCTAGCGCTGTCAGAAGGGAAATACTGTTTCAGCTTGTGCACCAGGGCCTTCTGGTATTCATGCATTCTCACACACCTTTCCTCTCCAGGGATGAGAGTGTAAAGATTTTGTGCTGTGCCTGATGACTTTTAGTTTTGAAGAAAAAAATAAAAATAGGCAGACTGTGCCTAATTCAATCAAACCCCTAATAAATTGTGCCACTTAGGTGTTTGAGATGGATATGTGTGTCACTAAGAGCTTAACACAATGTTCGCAAGTCACCCTGCAAATTCGCCACAATAGGGTACTAGCTGCACTACTAGTGCCAGCAAGGCCAGCCACAAGCAAATAAAATATATATATATATATATATATATATATATATATATATATAACGCTATTGTAGCCCTAAGAAAGCCGGTTGGGTTCTCGTATGGCTAGTTTCTAGCCTACACTGACAGCACACAACTGGATTTTGTGCTGTGCCTGATGACTTTGAGTTATAAAAAAAAAAGAAAAGTAAAAAAAAAAATAGAAAAAGCAGACTGTGCCTAATTCAATCAAACCCCTAATAAATTGTCCCACTTAGGTGTTTGAGATGGATATGTGTGTCATTAAGAGCTAAATAGAACGTTTGCAAGTCTCCCTGCAAATTCGTCAAAATATGGTATTAGCTGCACTACTAATGCCAGCAAGGCCAGCCACAAGCAAATAAAAAAAAAAATTAAAAAAAACAGGAAGGGGCACATGGCAGGACTGCCCCCTTTCCCCCCTCCTTTTTGCGACAGCTATAGAGCCCCTGGCTAGTTTAATAAGGAATACGCCTAATATACAGGGCTTCCCTATAGGCTCTAGAGAGGAGCACATCTCACTATACGCTGATGATGCCCTGTTATATTTGGGAGATGTGGACAACTCTATCAGCCCAGCTATGGAGATGATCAAACAGTTTGGGGATAGGTCGGGTTTGAGAATTAATTGGGATAAGTCCTCCATCCTCCCACTGGCGGCACTTTCGCCGGATTCTCCGATCCATGCACTGCCCCTTTGGGTAGTTCAAAAATTCAAATACCTTGGTGTTATGGTATCCCCGGACCCCAGGGATTATATTGAGGATAATCTAGTGCCCTTAATGAATAGGTGTAGGGATAAGGTCAACACGTGGTGTAAGCTCCCTTTATCCATGATAGGTAGGGGCAATTTAATAAAAATGGTGCTTATGCCCCAGCTGCTTTATATCCTTCATAATACGCCCATATGGATACCATTTAGGGTATTTTATAATATACAGAGTATGTTCCGTGAATTGCTCTGGAAAAAGGGGCATCCTAGGATTAAAATTAAAACCCTGCAGAGAGCCAAGAATAGTGGAGCTCTGGCTATTCCAAACCCATGGGTATATTTTTTAGCAGCACAGGCACAACATTTAAGAGGTTGGGAATGGGGAGGGGATGGTTCGGGACCCAGTGGGAAATTAGTGGCATCTCTAACTGGCATGACACTGCTAATAGCGGCAGAAGTAGGAAGTACAGGAACAAATGGAGGACGGAGATGCCCGACTCTGGTTCTAATGTCAAAGACATGGTCCAAGATTAAGGATATGGTGGGGGTTCAGGGTCATAGTAAGTACCTCCCTATATAGCATAATTCCCGGCTCCCTGAGATGTTCAAATTAGAGGGTTTATTAGAGGAATATGGTTTATACAGCAATTAATAGATGGGGATAATCTCAAATCCTTTGAACAACCGAGGGAAACCTTTAATCTGCCACACACACAATTTTATAAATTTCTGCAATTGAGGGATGCATATGAGAAAACGGTCAAAGATGGTATGCTTCAACTATCGAGTCACAGTACACTGAAGTTGATAGTGGGAAGGGGCCCGAATAGGGGAATTATATCTAATATTTATAGTCTCCTGGGAGAATACCTGAAAGGACATCCCCTCACGATAAAAGAGAAGTGGGAAGCAGAGGTAGGGGAAATCTCAGATTACCAATGGGAAGAAATCTTAGAGGGGACACCATTATTATCTCCATCAGAGGCCCAAAGATTGTCTCAAATTTATCTCCTGCATAGGGTGTACAAGACACCAAGCCTACTTCATAGGATAGGACCTGATTCTTGCTGTCCCAGATGTTCGTCCCCAGATACCAAACTATTGCATATGTTATGGGAATGTAAGGAGCTGGAGGAATTTTGCATTTAATACCGAAGGTGCTATCAGTGGACCTAGAGTCATATCCAAGGATCTGCTTGTTGGGATTGAAAATTATAATATAGAAGGGATCACTATGCTGTGTATACAAAAGCTATTATATATGGCACGCAAGTCCATAGGGGCTTGATGGATCCAGACTTTGGCAACCACGAAACAGGAATTCATAAATAAGGTTAACAGTATAATTAGATTGACTGACTGTATTAGTTACTTGTCTGCGGGGTGTAGGGATCCCTGCTCTCTAGGTATGACCTGTGTGGAGTGCTCATCTGGTCCTTAGGCATAGTTAAAAAAAAAAAAAAAAAAAAAAATTGGTCTTCACCTGTCTGCTGTAGGGAATGTGGGTGGGGGAGGGGGGAGTGGGTTGTTTTTATTGATTTGGTCCTTTGTGCAACAGTGTGTTTGTAAAGTGTTGTAAAAAACAAAATTACAAGAAAAATGTTATGATAAAAAAAAAAAAAAAAACTCTGGTCATTAAAGCCTTTTAAAGGAAATCAACCATTAGATTACCTAATTGTAGATTATGCAACCCCATTCCCCCTTCCCTTTCCCGTAAACATAGATCTCAATACTCGCCAGAGGAAACTCACAGATTTTTACTTTGGGGCATCTCCGGGTCTCAGCCAAGATGGCGGCAAGCAGCGCGAAGCAGAACTCCCAGACCTCAGACAAAAACTGAAGGAGAGAGACAGCGGCAGTGAGTCATCTGGCTCCGGACGGAGATCCAGCTCAGCTCTAGCGTCCCCTGCCTCAGTAACAACCGGAGAAGCGACGGGTGCAGCATTCGACCCAGACCTGAACCGAGATACGCTAACAAGCAGTGGAGAAGGTAGGAGACGCAATAATTCAGCCACGTGGCCTTTGCCCGCATCCGCAACACAGAGCCCGCCAAAACAGCGCGCCCGGATCTCCTCTGATCAGGGAGAAGCGGATGAGTGCCCCACACATCTAAAGGAAGGTCAGGTACCATTGCAAGATGTTTTTGAGCTACTCCCTGCTACAGATAAAATCCTCATGGAGAGTGCAGTGAAGACCATGCTCACGGCATGGAGGCAGTCTTTTCAGAGAGACATAAACATAATTCTTGCTCCCATTAAGGCAGAGACTCGTGCACTAGGAGATAGAGTTACACACATTGAAGATAAAATGGGAGACATCGTCAAATCCCACAATGAGCTCATAGATGCTCACTATGAGCAAGAGGACACCATCAAACAAATGCAGGTAAAACTAGCGGATCTTGAAGACTGCTCACGGGGGAATAACGTTAAATTCTGGGGAATCTTGGAAATTGTACCCCAATTTGCCTCATACCTACAGAGCATCATTAAAGCCTTGCTTCCCAACTGCACTGTACAAGACATTTGAATTGATAGGGCACACAGACTGCCACGTCCAAGACATCTGGATGAGAGTGTCCCTAGGGACGTGTTAGCCCACATTAACTTTTAAGGGACAAAAGAGAAATTAATGGAAGCATCCCGCAAATGAGGAAAACTCCCTTAACCTTTTAAGGACATCACATTGTTTACGGATCTATTGGCTACCACTCTAAGGCTTAAAAGACAATTGATCCCAGTAACCACCCATTCATCAAACAAATCATCACATAAAAGAAGAAGATTGGCAGAGAGTGGGTTCAAAGGCCCAGCGACGCTGAGAGGGGCTCGGTGAGAGAGGACTTCCGCAGTCCATTATTTACACCATCTGAACTAGTAGTCATATGCTTGAACTGTTCTTTGTTTCCCCCAACCAAGCAGCACTGGCTGCTATTCTGTTTGACTTACAAATGGTTTAGTCATGTTTTGTTTGTGTTTAAGGTTATATCAGATTTTAAAGGGCAGGAGAATAGGGCCTCAACAGTAGTCCATGGAAAAAGCTATAACTACATGTACACATCAGGAAACCCCCCTAATAGCATTAATATACCTAAATGATGGGGATAAAACTCCCATTTATGAATGTTAAAGGGCTTAATAGCCCATATAAAAGGTCATAAGTCTGGAAGGATGCACGACAACAAAAGTGTGAAATCCTTTATTTACAGGAAACCCACCTAAAATGTGAAGATGCACATAGATTCAAACATCCCAATTTCCCTAACATATATCACTCCCATTACCACAACAAAAGCAGAGGAACATGTTAAAGCTGTTAAAGCATCAGTAGCCTTTCAGGAAATTAAAGTAATAACTGACCCCATGGGCCGATATGTCATTCTCATATGTGCCCTAATCAATGAGATATATATATTGGTGTCGATATATGCTCCGAATAAGCATCCAATTCATTTTATTTGCTACATAATGAGGATACTTCAAAAGCATTATCAGGGGGAAATAATTATTGGAGGGGACTGACATGGATTGCTCTTTTAAAGCTACACGTCGCTCCCCAGGTATTGCACAAGAGTTATGGAAAGCGGATCTCTATGACATCTGGAGAGCTCAACATAGCGCGGAAAGAGATTATACATTTCATTCTGTTGTACATAATTCATACTCCAAAATCGACTTATTCCTAATTAGAAAGTCTTTACTAGGGAGAGCATCAGAATCCACTATAGGCTGCATAAGCTGGTCAGATCATGTGGCTATTACCCTAGATATATTTGACATCCAGGATCAATCCCCCATTTATATCTGGAGATGTAATGATTATATTTAAAAAAATTAAATACAGAGAAATATTCAAAAGAGACCTTATAGAATATTTTAAATATAATCATTAGAGATGAGCGAGCACTAAAATGCTCGGGTACTCGTTATTCGAGACGAACTTTTCCCGATGCTCGAGTGCTCGCCTCGAATAACGAGCCCCATTGAAGTCAATGGGAGACTCGAGCATTTTTCAAGGGGACCAAGGCTCTGCACAGGGAAGCTTGGCCAAACACTTGGGAACCTCAAAAAAGGATGGAACACCATGGAAATGGACAGGAAACAGCAGGGGCAGCATGCATGGATGCCTCTGAGGCTGCTTAATCGCACCATTATGCAAAAATTATGGGCAACAGCATGGCCATGACAGAGTGACCGAATGAGGCTAAATAGCATCTAAAACATGCAATAATTGACCCTGACACTATAGGGGACGGCATGCAGAGGCAGCGGCAGCAGTGGCAGGCTAGAGAGTCTCATGGCGACATACCCTAAATGGACTCAGGTTTCACCAAAGGAGGTGAAATGATTTTCTATGTGAACAAAAGGTTGACGGTATATTTAGTCGATAGCACAGCATGGTGGCGACATAGTGACCAAGTTCCATAACGTATCTGGTGAAACACCCGAAAAATGAGCCTGACACAGCTCTTTTGATAAGGGGACAACGTGTGGAGGCAGCCATGGAGACGACTTCCATGATTAAGAGCGACAGTATGGGGCATTCATATTGCGCTGCTATGATTGCAACTTCAGGTCTCCAGCATGGCGGCAACAGATGGGCCATGTTCCACTATGTATCTGGTGAAACATCTGAAAATTCTGCCTGACACAGCTCGTTTGATAAGGGGACGATGTATGGAGGCAGTGAACTAGTAGTAGATTAAAGGTGCTGCAGTTAAAACTATGTTAGTTGGATCTTGAGATGGAGCTGGCGCTCCGCTGCAAGGCGAGCTTTCGCCAATTCAAGCCCCTGTCTCTAGGCTACTCCCCAAACAGCACTTCTAAGAACCTTTTGTATAAGATCAAGTGTAGTAGCGTTCTTATAAGTTTAGGATATGGCGGGTGAGGGGAATGTAAACAGATGCGCAAGAAGCGCTGAAATAATATCGGTAAATGATAAAAGTTTGCCAGTATATTTTGTGGATTACACAGCAGGGTGGCGACAAAGTTAACAAGTTTGATGTGGAATCCATGAAAACAACCCAAAATTCTGCCTGACACAGTTCGTTTGATAAGGAGACCATGTATGGAGGCAGCCATATGGACGACTTTTGGAGGCAGCTATGGCGATGACGTGTGGAGGTAGCAATGGAGACAACGTGTGGAACCAGCTAAAAAGACGACATGTGGAGGCTGCTATGGAGACAATTAAATTTGGATAGTGCCTGTATGTGGCATTCCAAAAAAGTTTTCAAACCAGAGGAGCAGGTAGGTGGTCCTCCAGAAAAATTAAATAAATTAATTGCCTGTATGTGGCAGTCCAAAAAAGTTTTCAAACCAGAGGAGCAGGTAGGTGGTCCTCCAGAAAAATTAAATACATAGAGTACTATAGCTAGAGCCAGTTGGCCCTGGCAAAAAATAGCCAGTTTCCTATGCTTTAGTGTACAAAGAGGAGGAGAAGGAGGACAATGAGGAGGAGGAGTGCATACATTATTCAGGTTGAGCTTCTTTCACCTGGCGGAGAATGAAAATCCGGAGAAATCCAGGCTTTATTCCTCTTCATAAGCGTCAGCCTGTCAGCGCTGTCAGTCGACAGGCGTGTACGCTTATCGGTGATGATGCCACCAGCTGCACTGAAAACCGGCTCGGACAACACGCTAGTGGCAGGGCAGGCAAGAACCTCCAAGGCGTACAGCGCCAGTTCGTGCCACATGTCCAGCTTTGAAACCCATTAGTTGTAGGGAGCTGTGTGATCATTTAGGACGATGGTATGGTCAGCTACGTACTCCCTCACCATCTTTCTGTAAAGATCAGCCCTACTCTGCCGAGACTGGGGATGGTGACAGTGTCTTGCTGGGGTGACATAAAACTGGCAAAGGCCTTGTAAAGCGTATTCCTGCCAGTGCTGGAAAAGCTGCCTGCTCGCCTACTCTCCCTCGCTTCTTGTCCCGCAGAAGTACACCCTCTGCCGCTAGCGCTGTCAGAAGGGAAATACTGTTTCAGCTTGTGCACCAGGGCCTTCTGGTATTCATGCATTCTCACACTCCTTTCCTCTCCAGGGATGAGAGTGGAAAGATTTTGCTTGTACCGTGGGTCCAGGAGAGTGAATACCCAGTTATCGGTGATGGAATAAATTCTTTAAATGCGAGGGTCACGGGATAGGCAGCCTAGCATGAAATCTGCCATATGCGCCAGAGTCCCAACGCGCAAGAATTCACTCCCCTCACTGGCCTGACTGCCCATTTCCTCCTCCTCCAACTCCTCCAACTCCTCTTCTTCTTCCCATACACGCTGAACAGTGAAGGACTGAACAATGGTCCCATCTTCTGTCTCGCCAACATTCTCCTCCTCTTCCTCCTCATCCTCCTCCACCTCCTCCGATATGCGCTGAGAAACAGACCTGAGGGTGCTTTGGCTATCAACAAGGGAATCTTCTTCCCCCGTCTCTTGTAACGAGCGCAAAGCTTCCGACTTCATGCTGACCAGAGAGTTTTTTAACAGGCCAAGCAGCTGGATGGTGAGGCTGATGATGGCGGCATCGCCACTGACCATCTGTGTTGACTCCTCAAAGTTACTCCGCACCTGACAGATATTAGACATCCACGTCCACTCCTCATTGTAGACTTGAGGAAGCTGACTGATCTAACTACCAGTTCTGGTGGAAGTTGACATCTGGCAGTCTACAATCGCTCTGCGCTGCTGGTAAACTCTGGATAACATGGTTAATGTTGAATTCCACCTCGTGGGCATGTCGCACAACAGTTGGTGAGCGGGCAGTTGGAGGCGGCGCTGAGCTGCCCTGAGAGTGGCAGCATCTGTGCTGTACTTCCTGAAATGCGCACAGATGTGGCACACCTTCGTGAGCAAATCAGACAGATTGGGGTATGTCTTGAGGAAACGCTGAACTATGAGATTTAACATATGGGCCAGGCATGGCACATGTGTCAGTCTGCCGAGTTGCAGAGCCGCCACCAGGTTACGGCCGTTGTCACACACAACCATGCCTGGCTTCAGGTTCAGCGGTGCCAGCCACAGATCAGTCTGCGCCGTGATGCCCTGTAATAGCTCTTGGGCGGTGTGCCTTTTATCGCCTAGACTCAGCAGTTTGAGCACCGCCTGCTGTCGCTTAGCGACGGCACTGCTGCTGTGCCTAGAGCTACCGACTGATGGCGCCATGCCCACGGATGGTAATTCGGAGGAGGAGGTGGAGGAGGGGTGGGAGGAGGAGGAGGCATAGTAGGCATTTGAGACCTGGACCGAGGTAGGCCCCGTAATCCTCGGCGTCGGCAGTATATGAGCAGCCCCAGGGTCAGACTCGGTCCCAGCCTCCAAGTTAACCCAATGTGCCGTCAGCGATATATAGTGGCCCTGCCCGGCAGCACTCGTCCACGTGGACCTTGTCAGAAACGGCGTTGGTCAGGGCACGGATGATGTTCTCTGACACGTGCTTGTGCAGTGCTGGGACGGCACATCGGGAAAAGTAGTGGTGGCTGGGGACCGAATACCGAGGGGCGGCCGCCGCCATGAGGTTTCAAAAGGCCTCGGTCTCTACCAGCCTATAGGGCAGCATCTCCAGGCTAAGCAACTTGGAGATGTGGACGTTGAGGGCTTGGGCGTGTGGGTGGGTTGCGCTATACTTCCTTTTGCGCTCCAGCGTCTGGGGTATGGAGAGCTGAACGCTGGTGGATGCTGTGGAGGATCGTGGAGGCGAAGAAGGGGTTTTCGCACGGGAGGTGTTTGGGCCGTGGTCCTGGGCAGGGGGCTGACTAGCAGATGACACAGGGGAAGGAGCAGTGGTGTGCCCGGCCGGAGGTGAACGGGCTTGGTGCCATTGAGTGGGGTGTTTAGCATTCATATGCCTGCGCATACTGGTGGTAGTTAAGCTAGTAGTGGTAGAACCCCTGCTGATCCTGGTTTGGCAAAGGTTGCACACCACAGTCCGTCGGTCATCCGGTGTTTCTTTAAAGAACCTCCAGACTTCTTAAAATCTAGCCCTCGCCACGGGAGCTTGACTACGGGCAACATTTGGCGCTGATGCACCAGCTCTGGCCCTGCCTCTCCGTCTGGCCCCACCACTGCCTCTAGCAACCTGTTCTGCTATAGGACTCGCCTCCGTCTCAGAAGCACTGTGTTCACCCGGCCTATCAACCCAGCTTGGGTCTGTCACCTCATCATCCTCCGATCCCTTAGTCTGCTCCCCCCTCGGACTTTCTGCCCTGACAACAACTTCACCACAGTCTGACAACCGTGTCTCCTCATCGTCCGACACCTCTTTACACACTTCTTCCACAACGTCAATAATGTCATCATCACCCACAGACTGCGACCGGTGGAAAACCTGGGCATCGGAAAATTGCTCAGCAGCAACCGGACAAGTGGTTTGTGACTGTGGGAAGGGTCCAGAAAACAGTTCCTCAGAGTATGCTGGTTCAAATGCCAAATTTTGCTGGGAGGGGGCAGACTGGGGGGAAGGAGTGCTGATTTCGGTGACATGGGTGGACTGCGTGGAAGACTGTCTGGTGGACAAATGGCTAGAAGCATTGTCCGCAATCCATGACATCACCTGTTCGCACTGTTCTGGCCTCAACAGTGCTCTACCACGAGTCCCAGTAACTTGAGACATGATAGACCTAGGGAGTGTAGCTCTCCGGCGTTCCCCTGCTCCCTCATCAGCAGGTGGTGTCTCACCCCGCCCAGGACCACGGCCTCTGACCCCTGCAGTAGTTGGACGCCCACGTCCACGCCCTCGTCCTCTACCCCTAGCCCTCGGGTTAAACATTTTCCAAATTAAAGTGTAAACTTTTAATTTTTTTTTTTTTGTGTTTATTTTTTTTTATTTTTATTTTTTGCTATCCTATTGCTATGGCTAGTTTCTAACCTACACTGACAGCACACAACTGGATTTTGTGCTGTGCCTGATGAGTTTGAGCTATAAAATGAAATAAAGGTAAAAAAAATAAATAAATCAGCAGACTCTGCCTAATTCTAATCAAACCCCTAATAAATTGTCCCACTTTGGTGTTTGAGGTGGATATGCGTGTCACTAAGAGCTAAACACAACGGTCGCAGATCTCCCAGCAAATTCCTCACAATATGGTACTAGCTGCACTACTAATGCCAGCAAGCCCAGCCACAAGCAAACAAAAAAAAGGAAAATATAACGCTATTGTAGGCCTACGTAAGCCGTTGGGGTTCTCCTATGGCTATTTTGTAGCCTACAATGAAAGCACACTGCTTTGCAAGATGAGTTTGAGCTATAAAATGAAATAAAGATAAAAAAAAAAAAAATCAGCAGACTCTGCCTAATTATAATCAAACCCCTAATAAATTGTCCCACTTTGGTGTTTGAGGTGGATATGTGTGTCACTAAGAGCTAAACACAACGGTAGCAAGTCCCCCTGCAAATTCCTCACAATATGGTACTAGCTGCACTACTAGTGCCAGCAAGCCCAGCCACAAGCAAATAAAAAAAAAATGTATTACGTTATTGTAGCCCTAAGAAGGGCTGTTGGGTTCTTGTAGAATCACTCCTGCCTAACACTATTCTAATAGAACAGCCTAACGCTTTCCCTGACCAGCAGCAGCTCTCTCCCTAGCGGCATCCAGACACAGAATGATCCGAGCAGCGCGGGCAGGGGCTAGTCTATTCCAGGGTCACCTGATCTGGCCAGCCAACCACTGCTATCGACGTGTAAGGGTACCACGTCATGCTGGGTGGAGTGCAGAGTCTCCTGGCTTGTGATTGGCTCTGTTTCTGGTCGCCAAAAAGCAAAACGGCGGGAGATGCCATTTTCTCGAGCGGGCGAAGTATTCGTCCGAGCAACGAGCAGTTTCGAGTACGCTAATGCTCGAACGAGCATCAAGCTCGAACGAGTATGTTCGCTCATCTCTAATTATTATGCTTCCTTATACAACCTAAAAGATGACCCCTTTACCCATCACCCCACTACACCTGAAATCGAGGCCTTTTTAGACAAACTTCATTTAAATTCACTAAAGGAAAAACAAAAAGAATCCCTAAACAGGCCAATTACTGAGGAAGAGGTACGAAAGGCCATTAAAGCGCTACCTGCAAATAAAGCTCCGGGATCAGATGGTATAATAGGAGAGTACTATAAATTATATGCAGAACACCTCAGGTCAATATCCCTGTTAAAATTATAGCCTCCCAAATGATGGACTGTCTGCCTGACCTGATAAGTTCTGATCAGGATGGATTTATAAAACAAAGACAGGCAGCGGATGACACTAGATGGGTAGTTGATCAGGTTCATTACATAGAGCAAATAAAGCTCCCGTCGATCCTGATGGCATTAGACGCTTAGAAGGCGTTTGACCGTATTCAATGCTCATACGCCTTCTCG
This sequence comes from Engystomops pustulosus, assembly GCF_040894005.1. Classification (NCBI taxonomy): domain Eukaryota; kingdom Metazoa; phylum Chordata; class Amphibia; order Anura; family Leptodactylidae; genus Engystomops; species Engystomops pustulosus. The sequence goes on from NC_092419.1 coordinate 73,659,828, forward strand.
GTCCTCGAGAGAATGGGATTTGGTGACAATATCCTGAGAGCCATTAAAACTTTATACTCAGCACCATCGGCTAGGATTTAAGCTAATAGTATGTTATCTGACCCTTTCAATATCACTAATGGCTTGCGCCAAGGGTGTCCCCCCTCTTTCTTAATATTGATATTATCTTTAGAGGCCCTATCATACTTACTCAAGAACAGCCCCTCCATTAGTGAAATACAAATAGGTAAAGTTAAGCATATTATATAACTTTACGCGGATGACATCATCCTATCCCTAACAAATCCCGAGGACTCCGTCCCCGCAGTAATGGAGGCAATCCAGGACTTTGGTAGGGTCTCATATTACAAATTAAACACTGCAAAAACCCAGGCCCTTCCAATGTTCTTACCCCAGAGTACTCTGTCTTGGTTAAAAAACAAATTACCATTTGAATGGAAATCACATAACATACAGTATTTGGGAATAAATGTGACACACCCCTCAACTAAACTGTATCTTGAAAACTATGAGGCAATATTAGCTATGCTAGAAAGAGAGACCAAGTCTATGCTTAATAAGTAGGTGTCATGGCTGGGAAGAATTGACGCATATAATATGATGTTACTCCCCAGACTTCTGTATCTGTTCCGTACACTCCCTATTTCCCTACCGGAGAGGTTCTTTGCAGGAGCCCAAAAGATACTGTCCAGTTATATTTGGAAGGGTATGAAACCTCGCCTTACTCATAAAATAATGTCCAGACACAAAACAGTAGGCGGACTGGGAATTTTTTACATATGACCATAAGTTACTCCGTATGCAATCTCAGAAAAGGAAAAGACCAATTTATCAGCACATATCAGACAACTCCCGGTTCTTAAGACATTATGCACTTCGGTTATGGGAAAAAGATTTAGGTTGTACAATATCCCCTACACAATGCGGTAAAACATTCTCTATTATCCACAACACTCTAAAATGTACAACTCACATAGAGAATGCATTTAAAACTATACTAATGTGGTATTTTACACCCGATCGTCTACAGAAAATCTACACTAACACATCCCCACTTTGTTGGAAAGGTTGTGGTGGACTAGGCACTCTATTTCATACTCTATGGGACTGTCCCATTATACAGCCTTATTGGAAGGCAGTATACGATCTTCTATAGCAATTGACGGGCCACATATACAATAAAACTCCTGCCTTGACACTAATTGGAGTGGGCTTGCATACTTTCCCACCATTACATATGGCACTGATTTGTAAGATCTTGACCCTAGCTAAAATAGTGGTAGCCAGCCATTGGAAATCTCCTCTTTGTCCACCAATAACTCAATTAATCAATAAAATGGAGACAACACATGGATATGAGAAGGCACTGACCTTTGTTTTCCCAACCTTTATTGTATTTGTACTATACTTACCTTTACAACAGTGTGTACCTATGCCTTTTGGGTAGAGACTCCTTTGTCTTGTAATCACGGCTATTCTCCTTAGATACTTGGTCAAAGGACCGCAAGTAAGTCTGAACACCGCTCAGCCGAGAATATCTGGCTAGGGCTGTGCGTGTATGAAGTGCTGTGATGAATGAAGCTCAGCTGAAAATTAACTAATGTCTAAGTCACGCACTGACCTTAACTGACTTAGTCTTGTGCAAGCTATATACAAAGTAGAACGATTTGAATACAACTATTATAATCGTCCTAGATAGTCTGTACGAGAGCCTGAATTTCGATTTAAGTGTGTTTTGGGATATATTAGGCCCACTTTTTAACAGAATTAATAAAAGTTGATTTTAAACGTTCCTTACATTCAGGCAAAAATATTTAATTTTGAGAACGTAAACAATTTACCAGTTAATTAATCTTGATATAAATTGACTATTGAAAATTAAGAAAGGGGTTGGCAGGATTCCTGACTGGGGAATTAAGTACGGAGAAATGGCTGGATAAGGCAAAGGAGGTCTTCACAGGCAAAGAGCTCACCCCTAAAGCCCAGAGTCTGAGTATCAATGCGGCTTTTAAACATCTTATACAAGTGTACAAAGTTGGTGGGAGAGCCAATCTTTAGAAACCTACTTGAAAAATAATATAGTCCCTAGGGGTCTCCGAATAAACCTCCAACCATCATCTAGGATTAGATCCACTGAGTTGTTAAAGAAGTGGGAAAAGGAATCCATTGAATCGTTCATGCATGAGACTTTTGTTGGAGGAAGAAAAGTCACGACTGGAAGGTACATCCCTTAAGTTAAAAGAAGCTATTGAGTGTGTAAAAAAAAATAACATAAAAGATCTGCTCGGGGTGGTTTCTTAGCCAGAGATCCTCCTATCACCGACTATATGGTGAGGAGAAAGAGATAGCTGACACCGTGCCCTCCACTGATACACTCCAAGTGCTTAATCTTTCTAATCGGGTGATCACTGAAAGTGAGAAAAAAAGTTCTGAGTAGGGGTCTATCGTTTGTACCCACACCACCTTTTGACATGTTTACATGGGTTAAAGATCTTCAGCTGTTCATTAGAAAGCTGAAATGGAAAAAATTCTTTGTTCAACATAAGAAGAATTAGGTCTGGAAGACACGGACCTTGAATGTCTGGATACTATAGTGGAATTACTGGGTGAGGGTGGACATAATCCTGGTGAGGGTCCATTCACAAATTTGAAATTACCGTCAAAAAAGTTTCCGCCTATTAATAATAACACTTCCCTTGATGCCTTCTTGTGGCTGGTAACAGACCAACTTATGTCCTTGGAGACGAGCCGTGGGGTTACTCATCAAAACCTAACATTTCTAGAGAGACAGAGCATCAGAGGCTTAGAGGAGGACTCTTCCATAGTTATCAAGCCCTCTGACAAAGGGGGGAACTTGGTTATTATGTATAGGGATCAATACGTGCTCATGTTAGAAATAACATGGGGGTCATGGTGGAAGGAGATGAGGAAAGGGCCAATCTACTGAATGTCGCCTTCTCAACTGTCTTTATCCAGGAAAATCCCCTGGTGGAAGACACAATGAGGAATAATGTAAATTCTTTTTATAATGTCAACAGTTTAACCCAGGAAGAGGTACGGCGCCGCCTCGCAACCACTAAGATAGATAAATCACCTGGGCCAGATGGCATACACCCCCGGGTTCTGCATGAATTATGTACGGTGATAGACAGACCGTTATTTTTAATATTTGAAGATTCACTGAGGACTGGTTATGTTCCACAGGAATGGCGCATAGCAAATGTGGTACCAATATACAAAAAAGGATCAAATAGCGATCCTGGAAACTACAGACCCGTAAGTCTAACTGCTGTGGTGGGGAAAATATTTGAAGGGTTTATTAGAGATGCTATCCTGGAGTATCTCACTGTGCACAACCTTATAACCCAGCGTCAGCATGGGTTTATGAGAGATCGGTCCTGTCAGACTAATCTGATTGGTTTCTACGAGGAGGTAAGTTCAAGACTGGATCTGGGGGACGCTGTGGATGTTGTATATCTGGACTTTTCAAAGGCATTTGACACCGTGCCACATAAAAGGTTGGTATATAAAATGAGACTGCTGGGAATAGGAGAAAATCTGTGTATCTGGGTAAGTAATTGGCTTAGTGATAGAAAACAGAGGGTAGTCATTAATGGCACATTCTCAGATTGGGTTGATGTTACCAGTGGAGTGCCACAGGGGTCAGTATTGGGGCCACTTCTTTTTAATATTTTTATTAATGACCTTGTAGTGGGTTTACACAGTCAAGTTTCATTATTTGCAGATGATACTAAGCTGTGTAAAGTAATACATACTGAGGTCGATAGTCTAGCATTACAGAGGGATTTGTGGAAGCTTGAGGGATGGGCAGAGAAATGGTTGATGAGGTTTAATGTAGATAAATGTAAAGTTATGCACTTGGGCCATGGAAACAAAAAGTATAATTATGTTCTAAACGGTCAATTACTTAGTAAAACTGAAGCTGAAAAGGACTTGGTGGATGGTAAACTTAATTTTAGTGACCAGAGCCAGGCGGCTGCTGCTAAAGCAAATAAAATTATGGGATGTATCAAGAGAGGAATAGATTCTCATGATAAAGACATAGTTCTGCCCTTATACAAATCCCTGGTCAGACCACACATGGAATATTGTGTACAGTTTTGGGCACCAGTGTATAAAAAGGATATAGTAGAGCTGGAACGGGTGCAGAGGAGAGCAACCAGGATTATTAGGGGAATGGGGGAACTAGAATACACTAACAGATTAAAAAATTTGGGATTATTCAGTTTAGAAAAAAGACGACTGAGGGGAGACCTCATTACAATGTACAAATACTTGAACGGACAGTACAAGGATCTCTCCAAAGATCTTTTTTATACCTAGGCCTGTGACCAGGACAAGGGGGCATCCTCTACGCCTAGAGGAGAGGCGATTCTACCATCACCATAGACAAAGGTTCTTTACTGTAAGAGCAGTGAGACTATGGAACTCTCTGCCGCAGGAGGTTGTTATGGCCGACTCTATGTATATGTTCAAGAGAGGCCTGGATGACTTTCTGGAGAGAAAAAATATCACGGGTTATGGGGATAAAACATTTATTTAATTCTTGAAGGTTGGACTTGATGGACTTGAGTCTCCTTCCAGCCTTATATACTATGATACTATGATACTATGATGTGTCAAAATTTGTTGCGGGACAAGAACTGCTATCGAGTTCTGGACACCAACTCAACCCAGCTGTTTATAACATCTCTGACAGGCATTCTGCATAAAGCCAGGATGGATAATCTTATTAGTCAAGTAGAATTGGACTTTCTGTCACCTAAGTTCCCTAAGGTGGCCACGTTTTATGGCCTCCCAAAGATACATAAAGGGACAAATCCCCTTAAGGGACGCCCTATAGTTTCGGGCATTGACAGTGTGACCCAGAATGCCAGTGTCTATGTTGACCAGATTCTTCGGCCATTCGTCCAATCACTGCCATCGTATGTGAGAGATACGATGGATGTGTTAAAAAGACTGTATGGCATTCAAGTTGACCCTGAAACCACGTATTTAGCAAGCTTGGACGTTGAGGCTTTATACAATTCTATACCTCACGACAATGGCTGCAATGCAGTGGCGAGTTTTCTCTGCACTAGAAGTGTTCAATATCAAAAGCACAACGAGTTTACACTTGATTTGCTTAGATTTGTGTTGGAACACAAAGGGGGTCATTTACTAAGGGCCTGATTCGCGTTTTCCCGACGTGTTACCCGAATATTTCCGATTTGCACCATATTTTCCCTGAATTGCCGGCATGCACGCGATGGAAATCGGGGTGTGTAGCCGAACGGTAACCTGACGGATTTGGAAAACCGCCGCATTTAAAAAAAAAATTGGTCGCACGGCCATACTCACATGCACCACGATGAAGACGATAAACTCCGGGGCACCTCGGCGGACTTCGGCGCAGCAGCGCCACCTGGTGGACATCGGGCGCGGGACCTTCATGAATCGCCGGAAGATCCGAACGTTCGTCAGAGAAGCCGCCACTGGAACGCGAATGGACCGGGTAAGTAAATGTGCCCCAATTTCTTTACCTTTAATGGTAAATTCTTCCACCAGCTCAGGGGGGTAGCAATGGGGAGCCCATGTGCTCCCTCATATGTGAACCTCTTCCTGGGCTGGTGGGAGAAAGAACTAGTCTTCAATGATCAACTCACCAGATTTACATCCCACATCCTGATGTGGATGTGCTGATTCTCTGGAATGGGCCAGCGTCGCTATTTGATGAATTTGTGAGCACCTTGAACACGAATTCTGTCGGGTTGTTTTTGACCTCTGAAATCCACAAACACAAAATATCCTTCTTGGATCTGATGATCTGGGAATCTGAGACCATTTGAATACCCGTATATTCAGAAAATCCACGGCTACAAATAGTCTTTTGCAATGGGATAGTTGGCATCCTGAGCCACTTAAACGAGGTATCCCTAAGGGGCAGTACCTCCGAGCTAGGAGGAACTGTTCTGATTTTTCTGAATATCTATCAGCTGCAGCGGACCTCAAATTCAGATTCCAAAATAAGGGTTACCCTGAAAAAATTCTAAGAGATGCCCACCATGATGCCCTTAAGAGACAAAGAGATACACAGACTGGACCAGTACGCATCATAGGGACATATGATGCAAGACATCATCAGGTCAAACAGATCCTTTCAAACTCTTGGAAATTACTCCAAATGGACCCAGATATTGGAGGGATGGTGGGTGATGGACCTATCATCACCTACCGAAGGGTGAATTTTGAGGGATAAGTTAGTCCACAGCCATCTGGAACCATTGACCAATACGACCTGGCTACCCAACCCCCCTAAAGGTACTTTCAAGTGTGGCTCATGTAAGACATGCAAATCCATCAAAGAAGAAAAGTCATTCACAAGTTCCACTGGACACACATATAAAAACCAGCAGTTTATAAACTGTAAAAGTATAGGAGTGGTGTATCTTCTGACTTGTGATTGTGGAATACAGTACATGGGCAAAACAATCAGGGAATCAGTGAACACATCAGGGATGTAAAAAATGTTACTGATACCCCAATTTCTAGACACGTTTGGGATAAACATCGGGGTGATCGCACATGCATCAAATTTCAAGGGATGGAGCTTGTGTTACCTCTCTGCAGAGGTGGCATTTTTGATAGAACTGTTACACAGCGAGAGGCATGGTGGATATATGTGATGAACACTGAGAAACCAAATGGCCTCAATGACTTAATTTTGCATGTTTCATTTAGATGTTCATTTGTGCACTGATCTTCTGAGGTCTTTATTGTATTTGTACTATACTTACCTTTACAACAGTGTATACCTATGCCATTTGGATAGAGACTCCTTTGTCTTGTAATCACGGCTATTCTCCTTAGATACTTGGTCAAATGACCGCAATCGGGTCCCCGTATAATGATGCTGTTACGGCAATTAGACACTTCGATCAGGTGACGGCCTTCCTATTGGCTGCAGTCTAGCGAGCTTCCAGTACACGTCATGCTTTGTTGATGTCTTGGGATTGGAGGCGAGCCTGGCAGCACAGCCCTGATAGGGAGGGGCCTAATCTTTAAATGAAAAGGCAGTCCGCCCGGCGCTTACGGCCGCCACAGTGCCGACACGTTCAGATATGGATTCACAAGCAAAACAGATAATCCATTTCGCTCAATATTCTTGAAAGCCTAAATACAGTGTCCAATAGCCTCTGATGAAAGGGCCGAAAGGGGTCCATGTAGAAACGCGTCAGGCAGGGATTAGGCGCATGTATGACTGAGACAGTCTGAACACCGCTCAGCCGAGAATATCTGGCTAGGGCTGTGCGTGTATGACGTGCTGTGATGAATGAAGCTCAGCTGAAAATTTACTAATGTCTAAGTCACGCACTGACCTTAACTGACTTAGTCTCGTGCAAGCTATATACAAAGTTGAACGATTTGAATACAACTATTATAATCGTCCTAGATAGTCTGCACGAGAGCCTGAATTGCGATTTAAGTGTGTTTTGGGATATATTAGGCCCACTTTTTAACAGAATTAATAAAAGTTGATTTTAAACGTTCCTTACATTTAGGCAGAAATATTTAATTTTGAGAACGTAAACAATTTACCAGTTAATTAATCTTGATAATAGTGGTAGCCAGCCATTGGAAATCTCCTCTATGTCCACTAATAACTCAATTAATCACTAAAATAGAGACAACACATGGATATGAGAAGGCACTGACCTTTGGTTTCCTCAAATCCCAACCTATTAAAAACATTTGGGCCCCTTGGGTGAAATTTAAAAGTAAACAATAAACTTAGGAACGCTCAGCAGAGGACCTCTCCGGAAATAGGGCAGAGAAATGGTTTTCTTGCCTCCATATAAGGTACGGTGCGCACGCTAAAAACTCCGGCTATGGATTGTTTTGCACACTCCTGTGTTTCGTCTGGCCCTATGAGGGGCATTAGTGGGTATAGGAGTATATCTACCCTCCACCAGCGTCACCCATAGTGGAGTATCATGTGATACGGAAAGAGGGAGAGTTTGTAGGTGGTGTCACGTGATCCAGTCAGCTGATCGCAACAACATCTACAGCCGTCATGGACCCACGCGATCACCAAAACTACACACATCACATCACAATAACATAATTAAAAACAACTCCACAGTTACAATGTGGCACAAAGGATGAGTACTGCTTAATCTAGATTGCACGTTATAGCTGACATTTCATCACATCATAAGAATACTGCCATTTCGTTCTTATCATTTAGTCTACTGGACCTTCTGCTTCTGTTTTGAGGATCCACCTCGCCTCACATCGGAGCAACTCTCTGTCTATCTCCCCCGGGAGTTCATATTAACTGAAACTCGTTAAATCCCTGCAAAGGATAGTGTGTCTGGATCACCTGCATGTGCTGTTCGTATATGTTGTGTTAATCTTGGGGAACCCTTCCCTGTAGTCACAGAGCGATGGTGTTCCCTAAATCTGATGTATAGGGGTCTAATCGTTTTCCCTATATAAAACTGTCTGCAGGGACAAAAGATCACATAAACTACGTAATCCGTTTTACATTTGAAGAGTATTTGCTTTCAGATGGAATCTACAAAAATTGCAGTGGTGGCATTGAAAATTGCCCTTTGGGGGTCTCTCTATCCAACCATGTAGTGGTATTTTCTCCATATCTGCTTTTAACTAGAAGATTCTTCATAGTGGGGTTACGTCTAAAGGCTAGTATTGGTCTATTTGTCGTTACCTTTTTTAGATCTGGATCTCTTTCTGATATACAACAATTCTTCTGAATAGCTTTACAAATGTTTGTTTTTTTTTCATTTGGTCCAAAATCAAAAGTAAATGTGAACCTCTTTTTTAATTGTTCTTCATTTTCCGGCCCCCGTATAGAAGTTGATTTCTATCCAACCGTGATGCCTTCTTGTACGCCATCCCAATAATTTTGTCAGGATACACTCTGAGTCTATCCATTAGTTCTAATGCTTGTCTCTGGAACAATTCGTCAGTGTCATTTATACTGTCAGGATTCAAACCTGTGCTCTTGTGCCTGGTTCTCTGTCTCCTTGTATGCTGAGCCACTCAGCTAATTGAGTAGTTGTCTGCTGGACTATGGTGCTGAACCTACTTGCAAAACCCGACACCTGCTTCTCCAGATTAGTACCGCCCTGAGTTTACCTTGATTGGTCTGCCTATATATACGTGCCTCTGACACTTCCTGCTTGTGTTAGTATTGTGTTCAGTTTTCTGAGTACAGCCTGTACACCCAGGAGACCTCCTTGCTGGAGATCTTCTTCTAGTTCCTCGGAACATTACCTATGCTGACTGCAAGTTATCTATACTGCACCTTCAGCTCCTGAAATATACCGGATTATTACTCTGGTCTCTACACTCCTGCTCAAGACTGCTACTGCAGCCCCCTGCGGGCTATCTGTGTATTGCCTCCAGCCTCCTCTGCCTTACCTGACTACTGGACTCCTGCTCCCATCCCACTAGTAATGTGACAGAATACTAACACCTACAATGGAGTCCGTTGGGAAAGAAGCTTGGGAAAGTCCGTTGGGAAAGTAGAAGCTGCCTTGGGTGCGATGTATGTGGAAGTCCAAGATCTGAAACAACAATGGGAGTATTTTGATCAGCTGTGCAGCTCTGCAGGAGTTGCAGGAATCTGTGAATACTGTCACAACACGTTTTGCTCTGCTGGATACGCAAGTCCTGTTTCCCGCCTCTGTTCCATCTCCAAGATTGCCTCCATTTAGATTCAACGGTGACCGGGACAAATTCAGAGGATTCCTGAACCAGTACAACCTTTACTTTGACGCACATACAAGCCAGTATCCGACTGAAAGATCAAGAGTGCTGTGCGTTATTATGCTACTGACAAACAAAGCTATTGCCTGGGCAAATCCGCTAATCAAAACTGATGACGTCTGCTTAAACAGTTACAAAGACTTTATGGATTCCAGGAAAAGGATGTTCGATGACCCCAACAGAACGGTTACAGCAGAGACTACCATATTAGCGTTACGGCAAGGCAGACGTTCTGTTGCGGATTATGCCATGGAATTTCGAAGTTGGATTGTGGACACTAGCTGCAAAGACTCTGCAAGATTAGGACTTTCTAGCATTATTAAAGATGAATTAGCACGAGCGAAAGCACCCTCAGTTTTCTCTGAATTTATTGACCACTGCATTCAGATTGATACTCGTCTGACCGAACGTTGACAAGAGAAATGGGGCTTTGCAAACTGCACAACTGGTCAGCACATTACCACAACACCACTGGATTTTAAAAGGTCATCTGATCAGCAGTCTCGTGAATCCCAACCCGAACCAATGTAAATTAATGCAATTCAGAAACGGGAGAATGCTGAGCGAAGGGAACATAGGTTTAAAGAAAATCTGTTCCTATATTGCGGTTAATCGGGACATTTCCTTATAAACTGCCCAAACCGCTCTGCAAATCCTCCTCGGAGAACAGTGGCAGCTGTAGTGGATCCTGATGCATCCAATGAGGAGTCTTCTGCTTCAGAAGGGGAACAATCAGCGGGAGAGAGTGTCCATTATATATCATCAGTGACGTCTCAGGTTGAAAAGAAGAATAAGGACTCGCATTACTTTATTCCCCTTAAATTACTTATTAACTCCATGTGGATCTCAACATCCTCTATGGTGGATTCTGGGACAAGCGGAAATTTCATGGACTTTGGTTTCGCTCAGAAATATGGAATACGTTCGTCTAAAAGACATTCACCTATTTTGATGGAGACAGTAGAAGGGTCTCCCCTGAGTTCGGGACCTGTAGATCAGGAAACTGTACCGCCGGAGATTAACATAGAACCTCAGCATCATGAAACTCTTTCATTCTTATTAATTGCCTCTCCTCATTTTCCAGTCATCTTAGGCCTACCTTGGTTACAGGCACAGAATCCTTCCATCGATTGGGGAACCAAGGTGCTGAGATTTCCCACAAAAGACGAAGAGGTCAAAGATCAACCTGAAATACCAGTTTCTACTGAAGACCAAGAACAGCCTCAGTTACCAGTAGTATATGAGGATTTGAAGGATGTTTGTGATAAACAAGAAGCAGACAAACTACCACCTCACCGATCTTACGATTGCCCAATAGACTTGCTTCCTGGAGCACCCATACCATTTGGGACTATATACCCGGAATTAAAAGCCCTTAGCGACTTCATTGACGAGATCTTGAAAAAAGGGTTTATTCGTCCATCTTCCTCTCCTGCAGGGGCTCCTATTTTCTTTGTTAAGAAGTCGGACGGTTCACTGCGGCCAGTGGTAGATTACAGAGAACTTAATAAAATTACAGTAAAAAAACGTTATCCATTGCCTCTAATTCCCGAAGTGTTGGAAAAGGTTCAACGAGCAAAGATCTTTACCAAATTAGACTTGCGGGGTGCTTACAATCTAGTCCGGATAAGGCCGGGGGACGAATGGAAAACCGCCTTTCCTACTCGATATGGACACTTTGAAAGCCTAGTAATGCCATTTGGGTTATGCAACGCTCCTGCTACCTTCCAACACTTAGCAAATTATATATTCAGAGACTTATTAGATCAATTCATGATAGTTTATCTAGATGATATATTAATCTTCTCTGGATCTCTAGAAGAGCATCAAGAGCATGTAAGACGTGTTTTAAAACAACTACAAGAAAACCAACTTTACATCAAACTAGAAAAATGTGAGTTCCATCGGAAAGAGATACAATTCCTAGGATACATTATCTCTTCACAGGGATTGCGTATGGATCCCAGAAAGATTCAAGCGGTCATTGATTGGCCAACCCCCAAGACCGTAAAGGAAGTACAAAGATTCATAGGCTTCTCTAATTTTTACAGACGCTTTATTAAAGATTTTTCAGCAATTGTAGCTCCTATCACTGAGCTGACAAAGAAAAAGAGCCAATTTTCCTGGACACCACAAGCGAATGAAGCTTTCTCTCGTTTAAAGATTAAATTTACCACAGCTCCGGTTCTACGTCATCCCGATCCTGAACTTGCATTTGTAGTGGAAGTTGATGCATCAAATGGTGCGGTTGGGGCTATATTGTCTCAGAGATCAGGCGAGAAGAAGCTGTTACATCCATGTGCATTCTTCTCCCAAAGGATGTCGACAGCGGAGAAGAATTATGATGTAGGGAACAAAGAATTACTCGCTATTGTCTCAGCTTTTAAAGAGTGGAGACACCATCTTCAAGGAGCTTCACAACAGATACTTGTTTTAACTGACCACCGCAACTTAGAGTTCATTAGATCAGCTAAATGCCTCTCTCCTCGTCAAACCCGATGGAGTCTATTCCTGAATCACTTTAATTTCACAATTTCTTTTCGACCAGGATCTCGTATTGGGAAAGCAGACACTCTGTCACGGATGTTCTCTAGTGATTCTAACCCATCAGTTCCACCTAATCCCATTGTGCCTGAGAAAAAGGTGGTAGGTATTATTCATGAAGGTGACTTACTCAAGGACTTAAAAGCAGCCTATGACACTGACCCATTTCTAGCACATCCATCAGGCGATGTACACCTATTCCTTAGGAATCAAGTGTGGACTGATGGTAAGCATCTATATGTACCAGAGGCCATGCGTCTGAAGATTCTACAGTTTGTACATGATTCCAGATTAGCAGGACACAAGGGAGTACAGAAGACACAAGAACTGTTGCTGCAGCCGTTGTCCATTCCAGTACGGCCTTGGAGTTCGATCTCAATGGACTTCATAGTAGATCTACCTAATTCTAAAGGAAAGACATCAATACTGGTAGTGGTGGACCGACTCACTAAGGCAGCTCATTTCATCCCTTGTACTGGTTTGCCTTCTGCCAAAGAAACGGCTGACTTAATAATCAACAACATCTTTCGCCTTCATGGTGTACCGGACGAAGTAGTGTCAGATCGTGGAGTCCAATTCACGTTTAAATTCTGGCAGAGTTTCTGTACATCGTTAGATATTAAACTTCACCTGTCAACTGCCTACCACCCCCAGTCTAACGGAGAGACAGAACGCACTAATCAAACCTTAGAACAATATCTGCGCTGTTATATTTGCCATCTGAAGGATGATTGGGTAGATTGATTGCCTTTTGCTGAATTCGCTTACAACAACTCTCAGAATTCTTCAACAAAGCAAACACCATTTTTTTCAAACTTAGGATAGCATCCAAGCATTCTCCCCCAAAAATCCGGTTGCTCCATTAATTCCAGCAGTTACAGAAAGAATTACATCATTGCAACAAAATCTAAGGATGTTAAAGGACACATTGGTCGCTCAGGAGCGATATAAGAAAGCGGCAGATAAAAATCGGAGAAAGGCTCCTGAATTCAAAGTAGGGGATCGAGTGTGGCTTTCAACTCGGAATATTAAGCTGAAGGTTCCTGCACCCAAACTCGGACAGAAATTTATTGGACCCTATAAAATTTCTAGAATAATTAGTCCTCTTGCAGTACGTCTACAACTTCCAGAAACAATGAAAATTCATCCTGTTTTTCATGTGTCTCTACTAAAAAAAGGTTACAGTCAATCCATTTCCTGAAAGATCTTCTCCACTTCCAGATGCGGTTGAAGTTGATGGACAGGAAGAATTTGTTGTGGAAAAGATTCTGGACTCCCGTAAATGCAGAATTCAACTACAGTATCTTATCAAATGGCAAGGCTATGGGGTAGAAGAAAACTCATGTGAACCAGTATCTAACATTAATGCTCCTCGCTTGATTAAACGTTTTCATCAGCAGTATCCAACAAAACCAGGTCCTGTGGCGCCCAGAGGTCGCCGTTAGGAGGGGATTCGAACCTGTGCTCTGGTGCCTGGTTCTCTGTCTCCTTGTACGTTGAGCCACTCAGCTAGTTGAATAGTTGTCTGCTGGACTATGGTGCTGAACCTACTTGCAAAACCCGACACCTGCTTCTCCTGATTAGTACCGCCCTGAGTTTACCTTGATTGGTCTGCCTATATATACGTGCCTCTGACACTTCCTGCTTGTGTTGGTATTGTGTTCAGTTTACTGAGGACAGCCTGTACACCCAGGAGACCTCCTTGCTGGAGATCTTCTTCTAGTTTCTCAGAACATTACCTTTGCTGACTGCATGTTATCTATACTGCACCTTCAGCTCCTGAGATATACCGGATTATTACTCTGGTCTCTAGACTCCTGCTCAAGACTGCTACTGCAGCCCCCTGCGGGCTATCTGTGTATTGCCTCCAGCCTCCTCTGCCTTACCTGACTACTGGACTCCTGCTCCCGTCCCACTAGTAACGTGACATATACGTCTCAAACTGACAAATTGTCTGTATGGTACGGCTTTCTTCACATGATTTGGGTGAGCACTGTTATAATGGAACAATGCATTTGTGGCTGTAGGCTAACGATAGCGTCTCACTTGGACACAATCCAGGATAATGTCAACTTGAACATCCAAAAGCTCTAGGTGTTTATTACCGAAGATGCTCGTGAATTGCATGTTCATCTTGTTGTGTTTTCAGATCCGGACCAGGCCATGAACACATCATCGATGTACCTCGAATATGTGTGTATATATTTGATAAATGGATTCGCAGTGGGAGGGTAGATATATACGCCCATACCCACTAACGCCCCTCATATGGCCAGACGAAGCGCAGGAGTGCGCGAAACGGTCCGTCCCGGGGATTTTAGCGTGCCGCACCTCCCTGTCCTATGCACCACTTTAAATAAAGAAGATATTTTGGGTGAGTGCCGCTACTTTTTGGTCTTTTTTTATTTGCATGAGTTGTTTACTTGTTGGCTGAGCACCACCCGTGAACAGTTACATGCACCTGGTCTGAACGCCATTGCTTTGGCTGTCTCCTGCTTTCCAGTTTTAGTCTGGTAGTTTTCTCCGATGGCATGAACACCACCTAAAGACTTTGTTGCATGATTCATTTTATTTGTGCCCTGGTTCCTCCCCCGGTGCTTTATGAGATATGCAAGTCTTGTGCATGTACAAGATTAGCTTTCCTTGCGCAGTTGACAGTGGAGAAGTGCGGTTGCGCAAGGAAAATGATTCATGTACGAGATTTGCAGAGAGAGACGGTGAGTTAGTTGGAGGCAAGCTAATTATTCACGTCCATGGAATAATTAGATTGCATCAGACCCTGGAGGTGCTCTGCAGAGCACCTCAAGCTGATTTAAATGTTTAACCCCTTAACGCTCTGCGCCGTAGCAGCACCGATCGCGGCTATTAACCCCCCCGTTGCCGCCGGCAAAGTCGCCGGCGGCATTTAAAAGGCGGCGGCGCACGGGCGCCATGGTAGCCAGTGGCTCATTGTAATGAATGTGCTGCAAAAATGCCATATATTGCAATACAGAAGTATTGCAGTATATGGTAGCAGCGATCTGGCCATCTAGGGTTAATGTACATTAGATGGTCTAAAAGATAGTGAAAAAAAAAGTTTAAAAAAGAAAAAAAATTAATAAAATATTAAAAGTACAAATCACCCCCCTTTCCCTAGAACGGATATAAAACATAATAAACAGTAAAAATCACACATTCGGTATCGCCGCATCCCAAAATGCCTGATCTATCAAAATATAAAAACGGTTACGGCCGGCGGTGACCTCCGAGGCGGGAAATGGCGCCCAAATGTCCGAAATGCGACTTTTACACCTTTTTACATAACATAAAAAATGAAATAAAAAATGATCAAAATGTCGCACAGACCTCAAAATAGTAGCAATAAAAACGTCGCCTCATTTCGCAAAAAATGACCCCTCACACATCTCCGTGCGCCAAAGTATGAAAAAGTTATTAGCGTCAGAAGATGGCAAAATTTTTTTTTTCTTTTTTGTACACATTCGTTTAATTTTTGAAAATGTATTAAAACACAATAAAACCTATATAAATTTGGTATCACCGCGATCGCACCGAACCAAAGAATCAAGTAGGCATGTTATTTGGAGCGAAGAGTGAAAGGCGTAAAAACTGAGCCCACAAGAACGTGACGCACGTGCAGTTTTTTTTCAATTTTTCGACATTTGGAATTTTTTTTCAGCTTCGCAGTACACGGCATGTTAAAATAAATAACTTTACGGGAAAACAAAATTTGTTTCGCACAAAATAAGTCCTCACACAGGTCTGTACACGGAAAAATGAAAAAGTTATGGATTTTTGAAGTTGGAGAGCGAGAAATGAGCTGAAAAACCCTCCGTCCTTAAGGGGTTAATAGACATTTATTTTGATGAAATGCAGGCACTAAAAGTTATAATAAACGGAGTTTAGAGATGAGCGAACATACTCCTTTGAGTTTGATGCTCGGACGAGCAACAAAAAAACACACATAAAAAATTACAGTTTATTTTTCTGTTTTGTCTATATAATAGACTTTAATTTTGAAAATGTTGAACCCGAGGGCTAGGGGTAGAGGATAAGGGCGTGGGCGTCCAATTACTACAGGGGTCAGAGGCCGCGGTCCTGGGCGGGAGGGAGCAGGGGAATGCCGCAGAGCTACACTCCCAAGCTTCATGTCTCAAGTTACTGGGACTGGCACTGTTGAGGCCAGAACAGTGCGAACAGGTGATGTTGTGGATTGCGGACAATGCTTCTAGCCATTTGTCCACCAGTCAGTCTTCCACGCAGTCCACCCATGTTACCCAAGTAAGTATTCCTACAGCTCCTCAACCTCCTTCCCCCCCAGTCTTCCCCTTCCCAGGAAAATTTGGCATGTAAGCCGGCATACTCTGAGCAACAGTTTTCTGGACCCATCCCAGAGTCACAAACCACTTGTCAGGTTGCTGCTGAGCTCTTTCCCGATGCCCAGGTTTTCCACCGGTTGCAGTCTGTGGGTCATAATGACCTTCTTGACGTAGTGGAAGAAGTGTGTAAAGAGGTGTCGGACGATGAGGAGACACGGTTGTCAGACAGTGGTGAAGTTGTTGTCAGGGCAGGAAGTCCGAGGGGGGAGCAGACTGAGGGATCGGAGGATGATGAGGTAACAGACCCAAGCTGGGTCGAGGGCTAGATTTTCTGAAGTCTGGAGGTTCTTTAAAGAAACACAGGATGACCGACGGACTGTGGTGTGCAACCTGTTTTACTCCAGGATCAGCAGGGGTTCCACCACTACTAGCTTAACCACCACCAGTATGGGCAGGCATATGAATGCTAAACACCCCACTCAATGGAACCAAGGCCATTCACCTCCGTCCGGGTCCACCACTGCCCCTTCCCCTGTGTCATTTGCTGCATCTGTTAGTCAGCCCCCTGCCCAGGACCCCGGCACAAACACCTCCCGGGCGAAAACCACACCTTCGCCTCCACGATCCTCCACAGCGTACACCAATGTCTCCATGCGCAGCGTCCAGCTCTCTATACCCCAGACGCTGGAGCGCAAGAGGAAATACAGTTGCACCCACCCACATGCCCAAGCCCTCAACGTCCACATCTCCAAATTACTCAACCTGGAGATGCTGCCCTAAAGGCTGATAGAGACCGAGGCCTTTTGCGACCTCATGGCGGCGGCCGCCCCTTTTCCCGATGTATACAAACAATACTCAGACCAACTATGCAATCCAACAAATTTCTTTATGTTAATCTTGGATGACAACGGACATGAAGGCATATATATATACATCACCAGTTCCCGGCTCAGTATGCTTAAGTCCACATTTAAAAGTCCACACTATGGAATCCTGGCTCCACTGAGACACCGAACGCCCGGTGTGTCCTGTGATGTTTCGGAGGTAACCCCTCCTTCCTCAGACATGCGCAATGCCGGTCAGGTAAGGGTTTAAATACATAAGGAGCAATAACATAGTGCTACATTTACAAAACCGTGTATAAACAACAATACAGCAATTACATCTTATTAACAATTGAACTTAACATCGAAAAAAACATAAGAATCCCTACAAAAATGCACTGAAACAGCACTGTTCGTTGAACCCAAAGGGTTGCAACGTATCCAACTCAGTAATCCAAAATGCCTCGCGCTGCAAGTTTTTTTCTCAGAAGCTAAACATTATCCTGCATAACCTCTTCTAATATTAGCCACCGTAGGTCCTCCTACGCCAACCTATTTTTAGGTTGGTGGGAGGATGCATGGGTGTACCCATCGCCGGAGTTCATTCAACACGTTAGGGGGTGGCATCGATTTATCAATGACGTGGTGTTCCTGTGGGAAGGACCTTTGGAGAAATGTGAGCAGTATGTTAGGAATTTAAATAATAACACCTTTAACATCATCCTGATATCTGTTTTCTCACAGACCTCCGTGGAGTTCCTGGACCTAAAAATTTCTATCTTGGACAACAACCTGTGCATGGATTTGCATAGGAAAGATACAGCGATGAATAGTTTACTACACTTTGAGAGTTTCCATCCGGGACACCTCAGGAAGGGTATCCCGGTGGGACAGTTCTTCCGGACAAGACGTAATTGCACATGGCGGGCTGACTTTAAGAGAAATGTAGCAGAGCTAACAGAAAGATTTAAGGAGAGAAAATATCCAAAAAAGATCATCTCAAGGGCTTACTGCAGGGCTCTTGACACCCCAAGGATGGATCTACTCAAACCCAGACCAGCTAGACCTAAAGGCAGGTATTTGCACGAGGTTTAATAACCAGTAGGCAGATATATATAACATCATGAAGAAATATTTGAGTATTCTGTATTCGGAGCCCAGGCTGAGACCTCATGTGGACAGTAAGCCCAGACTCATAGCTGGACGGGCTCCTAGCCTCAAGGACCATTTAACTAGGAGTCACTTTACTCGGCCCACCGTAACACTAAGAAGAGGTGTTAAATTGCGGGGATCCTTTCCCTGTGGGGATTGCTCGATATGCCCATTCATGCAGGTTACCAGGGAATTTACAAATCCCCTGGATCAACGGAAATATAATATTTTCCATTACGCAAATTGCTGATCCAGGAATATTGTATATGCCATAATTTGCCCATGCCACAAGGTATACGTGGGGCAGACCACCCAAGAACAAAAACGCATCCAGCAGCACCTGTTAAGCATCAACAACTTTGAAAAAGGTAAAGCATTATTATCAGTGGCCACGCATTTTCAAATGCAGCATGGGGGTAAAACAATGGGTCTGAGGGTGGTTGCTTTGGATAAAATATACCCTAATATTAGGGGAGGCGACATTACACCGGAACTATTGAAACGGGAAATGAGGTGGTTTTATAACCTGCATTGTCTCGCCACTGCATTGTCTCACATCACTGTTTATTTATGTTTATTTATGTTTAATATTTTCATATTTACATATTTTCTCCTTCTTATGCTTTCACCAGCACTGTATTTTCTTTTATACACAACACACAGTCCCTTCTTTCTTCTTTCATGTCACTTATGTATTCCTCTATATATATATATCTCTTCATTTCGACCCTTTATGGGTCACTCACTGTTTAACTCACAATTTTGGACCCTTTTTCTTTTCCCAGGTCCCTTTTAATTTGGGCCCTTATGGCCCCTTATATCACATGAATCACAATTTTTTCTAATATAATCGTGCCTTACCTTCCAAATAGTATTCCTTCCGCTGGCATGGATAGGACTCAGGACTAACATGCAATTAGAGACAGAGGGTAGAGGAAAAAGGGAAAACAACACCGGACAGCGCCTCGGGTGATATAGTCAGGAATCGGTAAATAGATGCAATGCTTAGGGGTGCTCGCCTTAGTTCTTCTTGGTGTCAAGGCATATAATATAATGAAAGATAAAGGTCCAAGTCCACATAGGGTAGGTCCCCAGGTCCAGACTGGTTGCGTCCTTAGGCGTAGGTAAAGTGGTAGGGTAGGCAACTATACCAAAAAGATCCACAGTCCCAATGCAGTAGTAATCTTAAAAATAGCAATCTTTTAATGCTTTTTGAGTTACAAATAGAATACAATTAAAATGTCCAATATAACGCGTTTCGGGTTCAAGACCCTTTTTCAAATAACGGACCAAGCAGTATTATAAAAATACAATACAATACAAGTGTCTTATAAATAGTAAAAACTTACGTGTAGGCATTACCTCTCCGCTAAACATGCGCATCCACAGCGGTTCGGGAGAGCCACGAGTGCCGGAGGGGTCATGCACATGCGCAGTGGCTCCATTGGTGTCACGCGCATGCGCAGAAGGCATTAATGCCGGTGCCACCTCGCACATGCGTTGTAGCCCGGGGGGGCGTAAGTAGAAGGCGCATGCGTGATGGGCTATTTAGGATGAATGGTTATAGATCCTAAGGGATATAGTAATAATATCTAAGGCCGGCGTTATAAGTCATCTAAACCAAAATAATACCTGCGCTGTTAGGTGATCCATAGGCACAACCACACAGTGTGCCGTAACAATAATAAAATGAATGAAAAATAGAAAATTGGAAATAGTAATATTAGAAATATAAATATTTTTCGGGATGATCTCTCTTAAGGTGAGGGTGCTCCTCATTTGGTCCTCTTGTTCCTTGGTGTTTCTATTAGAGAGTCCTCTTGTGAGGACGGTGTGCCTGGATCTTTTTCCTTACTCCTCTTCTTCCTCTCTTACGATAATTTTTCTTTTTAGGCTCAGAGGGGGAGCCAGAAACACCATCTCTTTCAGAACTGGGTTGAAGGTGTATTGTTGTATGGTTCAATATCTCCCCGGGTAACCCTAAAAAAAGACTCTGAATCGTTAAAAGAAGGTGCCTCTGGGTGAGATCCCTAGACACCTTCTTATTAGATACCGCAGATCTAATTAGACAGGTTATTACACATAACACATACAATTACACAGTGGGAGGAACCCTTTTTGTTTATTACCATGGACATCACCGCATTGTACACAAATATTCCACACGACCTTGGCATACATGCGGTGTCACACTTCTTGAATAAGGACCCCACTATTGGTGACCACCAAGCCAATTTTCTCTTAAGGGCTACAAAATTCATCTTACAGCACAACTATTTTTCATTTCTAAACAGCATCTTCTTACAAAAAAGAGGAACCGCTATGGGTAGCAAATTTGCACCCAGTTTTGCTAACTTATTCGTAGGTCTATTTGAGGAGCAGATTATTTATAGACACGAGGGATTTAAACAATGTCATTTTTACAAGAGGTTTATAGACAACATCTTTATAATTTGGGAAGGCAGTGAGCTTGAAGCAAATAGATTTGTGAGGGACATTAATGAAAATGAATGGGGCCTTAAATTCACGTGTAATATTACTAAAAATCACGCTGAATTCTTGGACGTAGAAATTTATCACACCCCAGATGGCACTATCAAAACAAAAACATACTTTAAACCGGTTGATAGTAACAGTTATTTAGATTTTGGAAGCAGCCACTATAAGAAATGGCTAACAAATGCGCCATACGGGCAATATAAAAGGATTCAGAGAAATTGTACCGATGATTAAGAGTACGCACAACAAAGTGACATCCTAACCAAAAGATTTAAAGCTAAAAAATACCCCTCCAATCTCATTCAGGTGGCCGCCAAGAGAGCAGGGACTTTGTCACAAGAAGCCTGTCTCCAACCCAGTATAAAGGAAGCCAATAAAGAAGGGTTTGATGTTAATTTCATCACATCCTTCTCCTCGGATAGTCAAAAAATACGGAGCATATTGAAAAAACACTGGGAGGTATTACTACATGATCCATACTTAAGAGAGATCATCCCGAAAAATCCAGGGTTTACATTCCGAAGGTCCCAAACACTTAGAAACATCTTGGTGCCCAGTAGATTACATCCAACCAAAATGAAAAATAATCAACCTTCCTCCTTTTTTCCGAAAATTATAGGAAGTTTTAGATGCGGACATCACCGATGTAAATGTTGTGATTCTATTAGACACAGACAGAATACATTTATGTCCCATACAACCAGAGAAACCTTTCCAATAAAAAGCTTTATGAATTGCAGCTCCAAGTACATCATATACTTGATGGAGTGTAAGTGCAAATTACAGTACATTGGCCGCACAATCTTACCACTTCGTGAGAGACTAAATAAACATAGGCACAATATAGAAAATGGTTATGCCTTACATAGTGTCTCCCGCCACGCGGCGACTCACCACAGCTGCAATATGAAAGATTTTAGTATTTTACCAATAGAATGCATCCCTCCGTCAACACCCCAAAGGTTTACCCATTTAAAAAGAAGAGAAATGTTTTGGATCTTCAAACTACAATGTCTGACTCCCTTGGGTTTGAATGAAAGCTTGGAGAATGTGTTCTAATCTATTTAAGCCCCTTCGTATTATGTACTTCGCATTATGTGCTTCTTTTAATTTTAATTTTATTCATACAAATGAATTGTTGGATTTATTATCTATTTATTTATTTTATTAATTTATATCTTTATATTTCTAATATTACTATTTCCAATTTTCTATTTTTCATTAATTTTATTATTGTTACGGCACACTGTGTGGTTGTGCCTATGGATCATCTAACAGCGCCGGTATTATTTTGGTTTAGATGACTTATAACGCCGGCCTTAGATATTATTATTATATCCCTTAGGATCTATAACCATTCATCCTAAATTGCCCATCACGCATGTGCCTTCTACTTACGCCCCCCCCCGGGGTAATACACCTGCCTACATGTAAGTTTTTACTATTTATAAGACACTTGTAATGTATTGTATTTATATAATACTGCTTGGTCCATTATTTGAAAAAGGGTCTTGAACCTGAAACGCGTTATATTGGACATTTTAATTGTATTCTATTTGTAACTCAAAAAGCATTAAAAGATTGCTATTTTTAAGATTACTACTGCATTGGGACTGTGGATCTTTTTGGGTACTGGCACTACAAGCACTCCTCGGGCACTCCTCTTTTACTTTTCTTCTACATGCAATTAGAGAAGATCCTCAATCCCTCCTGAATACATGGATGTTCTCCTGGATAACTTTGAATACAACCACCTTATCCAAGGTCTTGAAAGAACTTCACATCTCCTCTGGCTGCCTGTGCTTTTCAGAATCCGCTGTATTGTTGGACCATCTGATGCTCATCTCTAATATCTTGCTAAATATAATACTCATTTGAGCCGGTACCTTCCATGTCCTCCATGACCTGTCCAAGCATTGCCAAGTTATGGGACTACCCGAGGACTTCTTGTTTGTTGCATATAAGTGTTTGTAATTATTTAACAATAACAACATGTCAAGCTGTCAACCTGTCAAGCCTTAGGTTGTATTTAAGAATGGTTATGATTTACTGGGTACTGTATAATTCCTATTGTATACTTACCAAAGGTCATTGGTGTAATCACCAAACAGAGTGCAATCTTGTACTGTTATTTGCATTGTATTCTTTCTTGTATTATATATTCTTTATTTTGTTCACTCGCCTTGTGTGCAGTGCTTCCCCTATTGACCCATTGGTGTCACTACATTTATGTTTAGCACAGCCTTGTTTCAGACCCATTTACGGGCACTTCCCTATTTACGTATACAGTGGACTGTATTGTTTAACTTGTGTTCTTGCAGTCTCACATTGTACCTTTTCAACTATAACACCACTTCCAAAGGTGTCAGGCCATCGGCAGTATTATGCTTAAATGCTTAGATATCTGTTATCTCAGGCCATCGGCAGTATTATGCTTAAATGCTTAGATATCTGTTATCTCATGTACCACTATTAATAAATGTTTATTCCCTTCTAAAATAGGGTTGTATGGGTATCCGTGCTTGGCGTGTGCGCATAATTTGTCCATCTGTGGATCGTTCCCTCTTCTCAATACCATGGCAACATTTAGCCGGCAGCGCATGCGCATTAGCTTCCGTTCGACTTCCGGTATCAGCATTGCATACTTCCGGTCATGCGCAGAGCTGTCTATTGAACGCCGCGCTTTTGAGTCAAGGGGGTGAGTTACTGTATTTAAGGTGAGTGTACTGAAGTGGGTCTACATACCCCTGGGGAAGTCGCCTAGAGCGACGAAACGCGTGGGAAGTCTCACACCCCTGCCGTCCTCCCGTCACCTGTATGCCTGCCTGCCATGCCTGCCAACTAGCACTTCATCTTTGCTACACCCTTTATTTCAACTTTTCCCTAGTTTTTTATCTCAGCAATTGCACTTTAGATTAACACAATAGTGTTTGCACTTTATTATTTCAGAATATTAAGCAATTTTTTCCAGCCTTAACCAGAGGTTGGTATTTATCTATCTTTGTGTTTCACATGGCAAATTGTGCATGCTGGCATACATACCCGTTTACATATTGGATCCCTATGTGGGACATATATTTCCTTATTTGTTTACATTTATAGAGTGTGTGGAATGAATAATTGTGCACCATTGAGTGCTCTTGGCAGGTGGATTCACTGTGCGGACCTATACCAGGGTTGCCAGTCGTTGTTCTCATGTACATTATCTGTTTTAAGGGATTTTAAATGTATGTCTGTTTGTTTCTCTGTTTGGATCTAAATAAAATTGATATTGTATTATGTTAGATGAGCGTCATTGGTGCATCTTGTCTCTTTGTTGGTTTGCTGATTATTGCTTATGCACCAGCTCAATTGTACTATTTGGTTGTGCTACCCTACTCATTGTTTAAGAGAGAGCCACCGCAGGTAACTTACTTGATGTTTATTTTCTCGAAAGTACCTAGCCACACCAGCTTCCTGTTTGACCCTTTCATTGCCGGTAATAAGTTCCTCCTCTGTTTTAGTGAGATACTGTCTGATTAAAGACTTGTGTTCATTCAGCCTTATACGGATAGCTCTACTAGTTTGGCCGACATAAGCTAGCCCACATGGACATTTTAACATGTACACGACTGCTTTAGTATTACAGGTGAAAAAACCTTTTAATCGGATTTTATTCCCTTTCATTGGGTGATTCACAAAATCACCTTTGATGATACTGGAACAATTTATACAAGAGAGGCACGGGAATGTGTCATTCTTTTTGGCTGCTAGAAACGTTTGACGTGAATTTTTCTTCACAGTAATATCTGATCTAATTAATTCATTAGCCATAAAACGCCCCTTTTTGTAAATAAATTTAGGACGATCCTTAAACAATAGCCCATGTTTGGGGTCATGGGTAAGTATATTCCAATTCTTCAGAATAGTTTTTTTAATCAGATTAGCATGTGTATCATATTGAGAAACATAAGAAATTTGATGGCCCACTTTTTTAGGTTTGGCTGTTCTAACAACCTCTCTAGGCAGCTCAGATACTTCGCGACCTACCCTTTCGACTTCTTTTTTGGGGTACCCTCGATCAACGAACTTCTCAATAAGTTTATCCCTTTGAATGCAATATTCCTGATCGTTACTACAGATCCTTCTAGCTCACACAAACTGACCTTTAGGGATACCTTTAAATGTTTAGGGTGCGTGATGGCTATCATATTTTAATAAGTTATTACGGTCCGTTTCTTTAGTATACAGAGTAGTCACTACATGGGTTTTTCTTATTTTCACATCTAAATAATGTAACGTTTGAGTGTTTTTCTCTGCGGAAAACTTAATGAGCGTATGACACTGATTCAAGTAACAAATAAATTCATCTAGATTTTGTTCTGAGCCCTTCCATTACAAGCAGACATCATCCACATATCTTGTCCATAATATTATGGAGTCAGACCACTGGCTAGTATACACAAATTCACTTTCAAAAAACGCCATAAACTGGTGTGGCTAGACACTTTTGAGAAAACAAACATCAAGTAAGTGACCTGCGGTGGCTAATATTAGAAGAGGTTATGCAGGATAATGATTGGCTTCTGAGAAAAAAAATCTTGCAGCGCGAGGCACTTTGGATTACTGAGTTGGATACATTGCAACCCCATGGGTTGAACGAACAGTGCTGTTTCAGTGCATTTTTGTAGGGATTCTTATGTTTTTCGATGTTATGTTCAATTGTTAATAAGATGTGATTGCTGTATTGTTGTTTATACAGGGTTTTGTAAATGTAGCACTACGTTATTGCTCCTTATGCATTTAAACCCTTACCTGACTGGCATTGCGCATGTCTGAGGAAGGAGGGGTTACCTCCGAAACGTCACAGGACACACCGGGCGTTCGCGTCTCAGTGGAGCCAGGATTCCATAGTGTGGACTTTTAAATGTGGACTTAAGCATATTGAGCCGGGAACTGGTGATGTGTATATATATGCCTTCATGTCCGTTGTCATCCAAAATTAACATAAAGAAATTGGTTGGATTGCACAGTTGGTCTGAGTATTGTTTGTATGGATTGCTAATCGCGGTTGTTGAGAGCCCGCGAACTAGGCCAGTGTACAAACTATGACACAAGGTGCTTGATTGTTATTCATTGCTGGACTTTTCCCGAGCTGAACCTAGGAGATAAAAGGCACACCGCCCAAGAGCTATTACAGGGCATCACAGCGAAGACCGATCTGTGGCTGGCACCACTGAAACTGAAGCCAGGCAAGGTTGTGTGTGACAACGGCCGTAAACTGGTGGCGGCTCTGCAACTCGGCAGACTGACACATGAGCCATGTCTGGCCCATGTGTTAAAAGTCATAGTTCAGCGGTTCCTCAAGACATAACCCAATCTGTCTGATTTGTCGCTGCTAGTCAGGTCAGTCAGCTTCCTCAAGTCTACAATGAGGAGTGGATGTCTGATATCTGTCAGGTGCTGAGTAAGACCACTCCTCAAAGGGAGTCAACACAGATGGTCAGTGGCGATGCCGCCATCATCATCCTCACCATCCCGCTGCTTGGCCTGTTGAAAAACTCTCTGGTCAGCAAGAAGTTGAAAGCTTTGCGCTCGTCACAAGAGATGGGGGGAGAAGATTCCCTTGCTGATAGCCAAAGCATCCTCCGGTCTGTTTCTCAGCGCGTATCGGAGGAGGTGGAGGAGGAAGAGGAGGAGAATGTTGGCGAAACAGAAGAGAAGAGCATTGCTCAGTCCTTAACTGTTCAGCGTGCAAGGGCAGAAGAAGAGGAGGTGGAGGAGGAGGAAATGGAGAGTCAGGCCAGTGAGGGGAGTAAATTCTTGCGCGTTGGAGCATATGGCAGATTTCATGTAGGCTGCCTATCCCATGACCCTCGCGTTCAAAGAATTTATTCCAGCACCGATTACTGGGTATTCACTCTCCTGGACCCACGGTACAAGCAAAATCTTTCCACTCTCATCCCTGTAGAGGAAAGGAGTGTGAGAATGCATGAATACCAGCAGGCCCTGGTGCACAAGCTGAAACAGTATTTCCCTTCTGACAGCAGTAGCGGCAGAGGGCGTACTTCTGCGGGATAAGTAGCAAGGAGGAGTAGGCGAGCAGGCAGCTTTTCCAGCACTGGCAGGGGTACGATTTACCAGGCCTTTGCCAGTTTTATGTCACCCCAGCAAGACACTGTCACCTGTCCCCAGTCTCAGCAGAGTAGGGCTGATCTTTACAGAAAGATGGTGAGGGAATATGTAGCTCACCATACAAATGTCCTAAATGATCACACAGCTACTGGGTTTCAAAGCTGGATATGTGGCCCGAACTGGCACTGTATGCCTGCCCTGCCACTAGCGTGTTGTCAGAGCGGGTTTTCAGTGCAGCTGGTGGCATCATCACCGATAAGCGTACATGCCTGTCGACTGACAGCGCTGACAGGCTGATGCTTATCAAGATGATTCAAGCCTGGATTTCTCATGATTTCCATTCTACATCAGGTGAAAGCAGCTCAACCTGAATAATATATGCACTCCTCCTCTTCATTCTCCTCCTTCTCCTCCTCTTTGTACACTAAAGCAGAGGAAACTGGCTATTATTTGCCAGGGCCAACTGGCTCTAGCTACAGTACTCTATGTATTTAATTTTTCTGGAGGGCCACCTACCCACTCCTCTGTTTTGAAAACTTTTTTGGACTGCCACATACAGGCACTATCAAAATGTAATTGTCTCCATAGCAGCCTCCACACGTCGTCTTTATAGCTGCCTCCACACGTTGTCTCCATTGCTACCTCCACACATCATCTCCATAGCTGCCACCAAAAGTCGTCCACATAGCTGACTTCATACATCGTCTCCTTAGCAAACGAGCTGTGTCAGGCAGAATTTTGGGTTGTTTTAACGGCTTCCACATCAAACTTGTTAACTTTGTCACCACCCTGCTGTGTTATCCACAAAATATACCGCCAAACTCTTATATTCGACCGATATTATTTCAGCACTACTTGCGCATCTGTTTACGTTCCTCTCCCCGCCATAACCAGGCCAATTACTTATAAGAACAGTACTACACTTGATCGTATACAAAAGGTTCTTAGAAGTGCTGTTTGTAGCCCCCGTCTGCTTTGAAAATTAAAGTTTTTTCAAAGTAAACGCTTCTGGCCCCCAGGCCCATTTTGGGTGGGGAGGAGCTGAGAGGGAAGGGCTTGGCCAGGCGAAAGCTCGTCTGGCAGCGGACCGCCAGCTCCATCCCAAGATTAGGCAGCCTCAGATGCATCCATGCATGCTGCCCCTGCTGTTTCCTGTCCATTTCACCTCCACGATCCTCCACAGCGTCCACCAATGTCTCCATGCGCAGCATTCAACTGTCTATACCCCAGACGCTGGAGCGCAAGAGGAAATACAGCACATCGTCCCCTTAGCAACGAGCTATGTCAGGCTACATTTTCGGTTGGTTTACCGGCTGTGATTTTCTGGTGTTTTATATGGGTCACTCATTTTGATAATGGATGCAAAGCTGTATGACTGAGTGCGAGTCCCCCCAACATGCCTCCACACGTCGTCTCCATAGCAGCGTCCACACGTTGCGTCGATAGCTGCCTCCACACGTCGTCTCCATAGAAGCCTCCAAACGCTGTCTCCATAGCAGCCTCCACATGTCGTCTCCATAGCAGCCTCCACACGTTGTCTCCATAGCAGCCTCCACACGGTGTCTCCATAGCAGCCTCCACACGTTGTCTCCATAGCAGCCTCCACACGTTGTCTCCATAGCAGCCTCCACACGTTGTCTCCAATGCAGCCTCCAGACACCGTCTCCATAGCTGCCTCCAAAAGTCGTCTCCACAGCCGCCTCCACATGTAAACAAGCTGTGTCAGGCTTATTTCTCAGGTTTTTCACCAGATACGTTATGGAACTTGGTCACTATGTCACCACCAAGCTGTGTTATCGACTAAATATACCGTCAACCTTTTGTTCACATAGGAAATCATTTCAGTGCTTCTTGCTCACCTCCTTTGGTTCCTCTCTGCGGCCATAACCAGGCAAAATACTGATACGTACAGTGCTACACGTTATCCTCGCCAAAAGGAATTTTTTTAATTAGTTTGAAGCCTGAGTCCATTTGGGGTATGTCGCCATGCCACTCTCTAGCCTGCCGCTGCTTCCGCATGCCTTCCCATATAGTGTCAGGGTCAATTATTCGATGTTTTAGATGCTATCTCGCCTCATTCGGTCATTCTGTCATCGCTATGCTGTTGCCCATAATTTTGGCATATTGGTGCGATTAAGCAGCTTCAGAGGCATCCATGCATACTGCCCCTGCTGTTTCCTGTCCATTTTCATGGTGTTTCCATCATTTTCTGAGATTTCCAAGTGTTTGGCCAAGCTTCCTTATGCTCGCTTATCTCTAAAGGAGATCCGTGCTACCAGAGACAGGATCGGGAGGTGAGTAATATACATCTACCATCGGGTAATCTCATGGTAGATGTCCTTTAGTGTTAGGATAGTCCTCAAGGGCGATTTGTCATTATACTGGAGAGGGACCAAATTCAAAAATTTCTAAATTTCTTCGCAAACACTTTTTATACCCTTACAGCAAGGCGTGAAGTGACTTCACACTCACTGGTCAGTTTCATCATGTTATGAAACCAACTGATTTACAATTAGCAGGTCATAATCAAGTGAGATGACATTAGAATCAAGGAAATAAACAGTAATAATAAAAGTAATAATAGCCAGGTCATACTGACCTGGAAGAAAGAAATTATTGCTAATAATGTTATGAGGATAAAGTAATGGTATTTTCACTTAAGATTGTATCTTATATTCTGCAGATTTCAAAATTTATATGATTATATAATAGATCAAAGCCTAGCCTTCCACACAGCTAAATCATATAGTCCAGTGGCTACTTATGTAAAGTGTAGCTCAGGTTAAGAAGTGTTATAGATTTAGAGAAAGGTAGTTTAGGGCATAGCATGTTAGGAGAAACCTACCATTAGATTTACCTTAACAGGTAGATTCCTGATGAGAAGTTTCCTTTAAGGTGTGGTCAGAGAGGGGTTAAACAAGATACTTTGTTTGTATAGAGGAGCATTTAATCTGTCCCCCTTTGTGTTCATTGCTTAATGCTCCCACCCGCCAATCCACAGACCAGGTTGCAAGAGAGGACCAGGCTGCAGTTAACATAGAGGCGGAATTCATGTATGGTTGCAAGTGTATATTTCATTTTTATGCTGTTTAAATATGAAAAAAAAATGGAAAACTCACTCACTCACTCATTTTTCAATTAAAATGTATTTGATCAAAAAAAAAAAAATTCTGACAGTCATGACACCAAAATAACTTGATAACTAATATTTACTGAATATCTCCACTTATGCTGAAATGGTTTTTATTATGTGTCTCTCATTTTCGTAGAATGTTACGGGGATTAGAACATTAGGTGCGATTTTTCACATTGTAATTAAAAAAAAAAAACGCTAAATCATACTTTTGGGGGACCCGCTCAGCTTTCAAGGCACTTTGTGAGGCCTATATAATAGTAAAACCCCATAAGTCAACTACAGAAACAACACTCCTCAATATATGTAATACAACTTTTATAAAGTTTCAAAAGGGCTAAAACAACATCAGGCACAATTTTGAAATTTTTTTCTGGCCAAATGGGAATTTTTTAAAAAACTTTACACATTCTCAGTGTATAAAATGCCAAAACATTCTATAAAGTTTGATATCCAATGTCTTCTGAAGACCCCATGTGTGGTGGTAAGCTGCCATATGGTCAAACACTATGGCATTGAAGGGAAGGAGCACCATTCAGAACAGATGTTTTGTGACTTTTTAAAAGCTGTACAATCTTTACTTTTTTTGCAATTTTGACATACAGTGGCTTATTTTCTGCAAGTTTAGATTGACTTTAAAAATACTTTATTTTACTGTGTTACCTTAAGGATGAGATTTTAATAACTCTTGAATGTTTGGAGGAAAAGAAACTCATCAATTCTGGTTTCAGATTCTTTTTAGACCATTCACCATACCATAAAACTAATATGCGATCTTTATTCTATGGATCACTACTAGAGATGAGCGAACATACTCGTCCAAGCTTGATGCTCGTAAGAGCATTAGCGTACTCGAAACTGCTCGTTGCTCAGACGAATACTTCGCCCGCTCGAGAAAATGGCATCTCCCGCCGTTTTGCTCTTTGGCGGCCAGAAACAGAGCCAATCACAAGCCAGGAGACTCTGCACTCCACCCAGCATAACGTGGTACCCTTACACGTCGATAGCAGTTGTTGGCTGGCCAGATCAGGTGACCCTGGAATAGAATAGCCCCTGCCTGCGCTGCTCGGATCATTCTGTGTCTGGATGCCGCTAGGGAGAGAGCTGCTGCTGGTCAGGGAAAGCGTTAGGCTGTTCTATTAGAATAGTGTTAGGCAGGAGTGATTCAACAAGAACCCAACAGCCCTTCTTAGGGCTACAATAACGTTATACATTTTTTTTTTTATTTGCAGCTAGTACCATATTGTGAGGAATTTTCAGGGGGACTTGCTACCGTTGTGTTTAGCTCTTAGTGACACACATATCCACCTCAAACACCAAAGTGGGACAATTTATTAGGGGTTTGATTTCAATTAGGCACAGTCTGCCAGTTTCTTTTTATTTTACGTTTATTTTTTCATAACTCAGCGTCATCTCATCTGGCATAGCAGTGTGCTTTCATACTTGGCTAGAAAATAGCCATAGGAGAATCCAAACGGCTTACTTATGCCTACAATAGCGTTATATATTTTATTTCTGGTTGATCTGCTGGTGGCTGGCCTTGCTGTAGTGCATATACTAGCCAATTGTGAGGAATTTGGAGTGAGACTTGCGACCGTTGTGTTTAGCGCTTAGTGACGCACATATCCATCGCAAAGACCGAAGTGGGACAATTTATTAGGGGCTGGATTTCAATTAGGCACAGTCTGCCATTTAATTTTTATTTTACGTTTATTTTTTCATAACTCAGCGTCATCTCATCTGGCATAGCAGTGTGCTTTCATACTTGGCTAGAAAATAGCCATAGGAGAATCCAAATGGCTTACTTAGGCCTACAATAGCATTACATATTTTATTTCTGGTTGATCTGCTGGTGGCTGGCCTTGCTGTAGTGCATCTACTACCATATTGTGAGGAATTTGCAGGGAGACTTGCGACCGTTGTGTTTAGCGCTTAGTGACGCACTGCTCCTTCCCCTGTGTCAGCTGATAGTCAGCCCCCTGCCCAGGACCCTGGCACAAAAACCACATCGTCGCCTCCACGATCCTCCACAGCATCCACCAGCGTTCAGCTCTCCATACCCCAGACGCTGGAGCGGAAACGGAAATATTGTGCAACCCACCCGCACGCCCAAGCCCTTAATGTCCACATCTCCCGATTGCTTAGCCTGGAGATGCTGCCCTATAGGCTAGTAGAGACCGAGGCCTTTCGCAACCTCATGGCGGCCGCCGCCCCTCGGTATTCGGTCCCCAGCCGCCACTACTTTTCCCGATGTGCCGTCCCAGCCCTGCACCAGCACGTGTCAGACAACATCATCCGTGCCCTGACCAACGCCGTTTCTGACAAGGTCCACCTGACCACGGACATGTGGACGAGTGCTCCCGGGCAGGGCCACTATATATCGCTGACGGCACATTGGGTTAACTTGGTGGAGGCTGGGACCGAGTCTGACCCTGCGGCTGGTCATATACTGCCGATGCCGAGGATTGCAGGGCCTACCTTGGTCCAGGTCTTTCAGGCATACTATGCCTCCTCCTCCTCCCACCCCTCCTCCAGCTCCTCCGAACTACCATCCGTGGGCATGGCGCCATCAGTCGCTAGCTCTAGGCACAGCAGCAGTGCCGTCGCTAAGCGACAGCAGGCGGTGCTCAAACTGCTGAGCCTAGGCGATAAAAGGCACACCGCCCAAGAACTATTACAGGGCATCACGGCGCAGACTGATCTGTGGCTGGCACCGCTGAACCTGAAGCCAGGCATGGTTGTGTGTGACAACGGCCGTAACCTGGTGGCAGCTCTGCAACTCGGCAGACTGACACATGTGCCATGCCTGGCCCATGTGTTAAATCTGATAGTTCAGCGTTTCCTCAAGACATACCCCAATCTGTCTGATTTGCTCATGAAGGTGCGCCGCATCTGTGCGCATTTCAGGAAGTCCAGCACAGATGCTGCCACTCTCAGGGCAGCGCAGCGCCGCCTCCAACTGCCCGCTCACCGACTGTTGTGCGACGTGCCCACGAGGTGGAATTCAACATTAACCATGTTATCCAGAGTTTACTAGCAGCGCAGAGTGATTGTAGACTGCCAGAAGTCAACTTCCACCAGAACTGGTAGTCAGGTCAGTCAGCTTCCTCAAGTCTACAATGAGGAGTGGACGTGGATGTCTGATATCTGTCAGGTGCTGAGTAACTTCGAGGAGTCAACACAGATGGTCAGTGGCGATGCCGCCATCATCAGCCTCACCATCTCGCTGCTTGGCCTGTTGAAAAACTCTCTGATCAGCATGAAGTCGGAAGCTTTGCGCTTGTCACAAGAGACGGGGGAAGAAGATTCCCTTGTTGATAGCCAAAGCACCCTCAGGTCTGTTTCTCGGCGCATATCGGAGGAGGTGGAGGAGGATGAGGAGGAAGAGGAGGAGAATGTTGGCGAGACACAAGAGGGGACCATTGTTGAGTCCTTCACTGTTCAGCGTGTATGGGCAGAAGAAGAGGAGTTGGAGGAGGAAGAAATGGGCAGTCAGGCCAGTGAGGGGAGTGAATTCTTGCGCGTTGGGACTCTGCATATGGCAGATTTCATGCTAGGCTGCCTATCCAGTGACCCTCGCGTTCAAAGAATTTATTCCAGCACCGATTACTGGGTATTCACTCTCCTGGACCCACGGTACAAGCAATATCTTTCCACTCTCATCCCTGGAGAGGAAAGGAGTGTGAGAATGCATGAATACCAGCAGGCCCTGGTGCACAAGCTGAAACAGTATTTCCCTTCTGACAGCGCTAGCGGCAGAGTGCGTAGTTCTGCGGGACAAGTAGCGAGGGAGAGTAGGCGAGCAGGCAGCTTGTCCAGCACTGGCAAGGGTACGCTTTACAAGGCTTTTGCCAGCTTTATGTCACCCCAGCAAGACACTGTCACCTGTCCCCAGTCTCGGCAGAGTAGGGCTGATCTTTACAGAAAGATGGTGAGGGAGTACGTAGCTGACCATACCATCATCCTAAATGATCACACAGCTCCCTACAACTACTGGGTTTCAAAGCTGGACATGTGGCACAAACTGGCGCTGTACGCCTTGGAAGTTCTTGCCTGCCCTGCCGCTAGCGTGTTGTCCGAGCGGGTTTTCAGTGCAGCTGGTGGCATCATCACCGATAAGCGTACACTCCTGTCGACTGACAGGCTGGCGTTTATTAAGATGAATAAAGCCTGGATTTCTCATAATTTCCAATCTCCACCAGGTGAAGGAAGCTCAACCTGAATAATTTATGCACTCCTCCTCCTCATTTGCCTCTTCTCCTCCTCTTTGTACACTAAAGCAGAGGAAACTGGCTATTTTTTGACAGGGCCCACTGGCTCTAGCTATAGTACTTTATGCATTTAATTTTTCTGGAGGACCACCTACCCGGTCCTCTGTTTTAAACAATTTTTGGGACTGCCACATACAGGCACTCAATCTATTCAATTTTTCTGGAGGGCCACCTACCTGCTCCTCTGGTTTGAAAACTTTTTTGGACTGCCACATACAGGCACTATCCAAATTAAATTGTCTCCATAGCAGCCTCCACACGTTGTCTCCATTGCTACCTCCAAAAGTCGTCCATATAGCTGCCTCCATACATCGTCCCCTTATCAAACGAGGTGTGTCAGGCAGAAATTTGAGTTGTTTTCATGGATTCCACATCAAAGTTGTTAACTTTGTCGCCACCCTGCTGTGTTATCCACAAAATATACTGGCAAACTTTTATGATTAACCGATATTATTTCAGCGCTTCTTGCACATCTGTTGATTACACTGCTGTGTAATCCACAAAATATACTGCCAAACTTTTACCATTTACGGATATTATTTCAGCGCTTCTTGCGCATCTGTTTACATTCCCCTCACCCGCCATATCCCAAACTTATAAGAACGCTACTACACTTAACTTGGTGGAGGCTGGGACCGAGTCTGACCCTGGGGCTGGTCATATACTGCCGACGCCGAGGATTGCGGGGCCTACCTCGGTCCAGGTCTCAAAGTCCTACTATACCTCCTCCTCCTCCCACCCCTCCTCCACCTCCTCCTCCTCCGAATTACCATCCGTGGGCATGGCGCCATCAGTCGGTAGCTCTAGGCACAGCAGCAGTGCCGTCGCTAAGCAGGCGGTGCTCAAACTGCTGAGCCTAGGCGATAAAAGGCACACCGCCCAAGAGCTATTACAGGGCATTGCACATCAAACTTGTTAACTTTGTCGCCACCCTGCTGTGTAATCCACAAAATATACTGGCAAACTTTTATCATTTACCAATATTATTTCAGCGCTTCTTGCGCAACTGTTTACATTCCCCTCACCCGCCATATCCCAAACTTATAAGAACGCTACTACACTTGATCTTATACAAAAGGTTCTTAGAAGTGCTGTTTGGGGAGTAGCCTAGAGACAGGGGCTTGGATTGGCGAAAGCTCGCCTGGCAGCGGAGTGCCAGCTCCATCCCAAGATCCAACTAACATAGTTTTAACTGCAGCACCTTTAATCTACTACTAGTTCACTGCCTCCATACATGGTCCCCTTATCAAACGAGCTGTGTCAGGCAGAATTTTCAGGTGTTTCACCACATACATATTGGAACTCGGCGTGTCTGTCGCCGCCATGCTGGAGACCTGCAGTTGCAATCATAGAAGCGCAATATGGATGCCCCATACTGTCGCTCTTAATCATGGAAGTCCTCTCCATGGCTGCCTCCAAATGTCGTCCCCTTATCAAACAAGCTGTGTCAGGCTCATTTTTCGGGTGTTTCACCAGATACGTTATGCAACTTGATCACTATGTCGCCACCATGCTGTGTTATCGACTAAATATACCGTCAACCTTTTGTTCACAGAGGAAATAATTTCAGCGCTTCTTGCTCACCTCCTTTGGTTTCTCTCTGCCACCCATTGGTTTGAAGCCTGAGTCCATTTAGGGTATGTCGCCATGCCACTCTCTAGCCTGCCGCTGCCTCTGCATGCCGTCCCTTATAGTGTCAGGGTCAATTATTGGATGTTTTAGATGCTATCTAGCTTCATTCTGTCACTCTGTCATGGCCATGCTGTTGCCCATAATTTTGGCATAATGGTGCGTTTAAGCAGCCTCAGAGGCATCCATGCATGCTGCCCCTGCTGTTTCCTGTCCATTTCCATGGTGCTTCCATCCTTTTCTGAGGTTTCCAGGTGTCTGGCCAAGCTTCCCTGTGCAGAGCCTTGGTCCCCTTGAAAAATGCTCGAGTCTCCCATTGACTTCAATGGGGCTCGTTATTCGAGACGAGCACTCGAGCATCGGGAAAAGTTCATCTCGAATAACGAGAACCCGAGCATTTTAGTGCTCGCTCATCTCTAATCACTACGATTATGATGATACCTCATAAAGAAAAACTAATTTAGAGAGCTAATATAGAGAACTAAACTTATCTGGTTAGTTAGACCCCAAGTCTGATAAACGTAACATTCATATTCTATTCAAGACAGCTAACATTGCTAATTTTCACCATAAATAAATTCACTAATTTAAAGTATTTAAAGTATAGTGTCACAAGAAAATAATCTAAAAAAAATCACTTTATAAAAGAGCATTAAATCTATTACTGCATAAATTATGTGTCAGGTTTGAAAAATCTAACCCAATGCCTTTAAAGTTCCACAGTTTGTTAGTAAAGTTGACTCACCATCTATGCATGTTCATTTTCTGAGCTAGTCCCTCATTCCTGAGGAAGTGGAATTAGATGGACGCATAGTTGAGCAGAAAGACATTAACATGCCAGCTTAAAGGAAAGACAATGATCAGACTCACATGGGGTGGTCATCTGCACAGAGGGCAAGACATTTTTACGAAAAGGCTGAATTGAATTTATTTACAGGCTTAATTTTTCACATCCCTTTGCTACCACTAAAAAATCTTTTAAACCTTAAAAATAAATTACCGTATATACTCGAGTATAAGCCGACCCGAGTAGAAGCCGAGGCTCCTAATTTTACCACAAAAAAAAATGGGAAAACCTATTGACTCGAGTATAAGCCGAGGGTAGAAAATGCATTTACAAAGAAACAGTTCTGTCAGCTCACCTGGGACGCAGTGGATTAGTGGAGAAGTGAACTCAAGCTCGGATATCGCACGCATCACAGGAGGCACTTAATCAAGGAAAGGGAGGAGGAACTCCGGCTCAAAAGTAAACTTCAATCCAGGTAGGTAAAATCAAAGAGACTTTTATTGAAGATATACAGATAACATGATAAAACGGATTGGCATGGGTAGTGGGAAGGGTCCCTGGAATGCCTACGCGTTTCGGATAAACTCTGTATTCTTATTCATGGCTGAATGAGGATACAGAGTTTATCCGAAACGCGTAGGCATTCCAGGGACCCTTCCCGCTACCCATGCCAATCCGTTTTATCATGTTATCTGTATACCTTCAATAAAAGTCTCTTCAATTTTACCTACCTGGATTGAAGTTTACTTTTGAGCCGGAGTTCCTCCTCCCTTTCCTAGAAAATGCATTGGTCACAGCCTCCCCAGTATACAGCCCGCCAGCCCCCTGCCCCAGTGTACAGCCCGCCAGCCCCCTGCCCCAGTGTACAGCCCGCCAGCCCCCTGCCCCAGTGTACAGCCCGCCAGCCCCCTGCCCCAGTGTACAGCCCGCCAGCCCCCTGCCCCAGTGTACAGCCCGCCAGCCCCCTGCCCCAGTGTACAGCCCGCCAGCCCCCTGCCCCAGTGTACAGCCCGCCAGCCCCCTGCCCCAGTGTACAGCCCGCCAGCCCCCTGCCCCAGTGTACAGCCCGCCAGCCCCCTGCCCCAGTGTACAGCCCGCCAGCCCCCTGCCCCAGTGTACAGCCCGCCAGCCCCCTGCCCCAGTGTACAGCCCGCCAGCCCCCTGCCCCAGTGTACAGCCCGCCAGCCCCCTGCCCCAGTGTACAGCCCGCCAGCCCCCTGCCCCAGTGTACAGCCCGCCAGCCCCCTGCCCCAGTGTACAGCCCGCCAGCCCCCTGCCCCAGTGTACAGCCCGCCAGCCCCCTGCCCCAGTGTACAGCCCGCCAGCCCCCTGCCCCAGTGTACAGCCCGCCAGTCCCCTGCCCAGTAGACAGCCTGCCAGGCCCCTTCCCCAGTAGATAGCGGCTCCCCCGTCCGTCTCGCCGGGCAGCGGCTCCCCCGTCCGTCTCGTCGGGCAGCGGCTCCCCCGTCCGTCTCGTCGGGCAGCGCCCCCCCCCCGTCCGTCTCGTCGGGCAGCGCCCCCCCCGTCCGTCTCGTCGGGCAGCGCCCCCCCCCCCCCCCATCCGTCTCGTCGGGCAGCGGCCCCGTTGCCCTTGGTACAGTTAGTTGATTAAAAAAAAAAAAAAAATGAAAACTCACCTTTACTGCGGCCCGCTCAAGTCTTCTGTGCGATCCGCCCAGCAGCAGCAGTGGCGGCAGCTCCGTGCGGCGCACAGCTCTGACGTCACCAGACATGAAGCTCTGACGACCGCTGACATCAAGAATGGCTGCCGGCACACACAATACCATGTGATGTCGCACGGAACTGTCGCCGCTGCCGGGTGGATCGCGCAGAAGACCTGCGGGGGCCACCGGAAAGTGAGTTTTGAGTTATTTTTTGACTCGAATATAAGCCGAGTTTGAGTTTTTCAGCACGTTTTATGTGCTAAAAAACTTGGCTTATACTCGAGTATATACGGTATGTAAGAAAGTGTATTAAGTTAAAAATGTTAATATACTGACTAAAGAATTACTGTTAATGTATAAATATCATTATAATTTTTATTCTCAACACATTATTTTCTATCTTAGATTGCGTGAACAATAAATGGCTTTTCCAGAAAATACAACTTGCATGAAACAAACAGATGAAAATTCTACATTTCCAGACATCATAGAATTAAATGTTGGTGGACAAGTATATATAACAAGCTACTTTACATTGGTTACTATCCCTGGATCACTCCTATGGGAGATGTTCTCAAAGAAGAGTATCCAGCCTTTGGCCAGGGATAGCAAAGGTCGCTTCTTCTTAGATCGTGATGGATTTCTTTTTCGATATGTGTTAGATTATCTGAGAGACCAACAACTATTTCTTCCTGATCATTTTCCTGAAAGAAGGCGACTTCAGAGAGAAGCAGAGTATTTTAAACTTCCAGATTTAGTAAAAATTCTGGTGCCAAATGTCAGTAAGCAAAGCTCTGATGGTGATAGACGATTTCAAAGTGATTCTGAGGATTTGTCACCTAACATTAAAGTTGCCAGGAATCTAGCATTTGTTAATGCTCTTGCAGCATCTGCTGGGAATCAATCAACAATACCAGATATGCAGAGGTCTGGTTTCATAACCATTGGCTATTGTGCCTCTTACACTTTGGGGAGAGACAGTCAAACAGATTCCAAATTTAGAAGGGTAGCACAAATTATGGTATATGGTAAAACGTCATTGGCTAAAGAAGTTTTTGGTGAAACTCTGAAAGAAAATAGGGATCCAGATCCACCTCTTGAAAGATATACCTCAAGGTACTGTCTGAAATTTACCATTTTGGAAGAAGCATTTGATAAGCTGGCTGATTTTGGGTTTCACATGGTGACCTGTAACTCTACTGAAACACGCGCCTTTGCTCGAGAACAGGCGGATGACAAGATCTGGACATCATACACAGAATACATTTTCTACCGTGAGTGATTCAACAAAATGAAAATAAAAAGGCCTTACCTTTTACCTTTCCTTTTATGTTTCCTGCTGATCCTAATAGAAGTAGACTTTGTTGACCTCTAGCATTGCTATTTCCCAACATTTTCCATTTTTGAATTTTACTGTTTTGGGGATAATTACTGCTTTGAATGAATTTTTAAATATTTAACATTATAAATCCCCTATATATCAACCCATCTTCAAATCTGCACCCCTCAAACTATCAGAAACAGTTTTTTTTGTTAACCCCCTGAGATCTTCATAGTAATTAAATCAAAATGGAGGGGAAATTTAGAATGGTCAAATTTTGTCAGTTATAATCTGTGGAGTTGAAAAAAGCAGAGTTTTTTGTGTGCTAAGAGTGAATCTGTGGTGTGGGTGATTGTGGACTGAGTATATAGGTAATTGCAATGCACTTTTTTTAGTGTCACAATTTAAATAGCTTTTTTTCCCTTTCTTTGCCTGGTCTGCTAATTTGGAGGAGGGATTAGTGTTCATACCTGATAAATTAAGGGGGAGTTACTCAGTTTTGAGCTTGCTCATTTTGGCTTGTGGTTCTAATTGGCTTGTGAGCATAAGTGGAGTTGAAAAAAGCGCAGTTTGAAAAAGAGAAGTCCACAAAACTGTAAGTAATCTACATTTTATATCTCTTATCACAGATTTATATACTCATCAAGTAACTAGGATATATCTAGCAAGATTGGTGGTATGCTCCAGTGCACACTCTGCCACATGCATACACTGCTGGAGCAGGAGTTTCGGGGTGAATACCGCTGCAATAGATGTGCCCATATTTTTCTACTGGAAGCCTGTGTTAGAGATCTGGAGGAAGATAATGCATGGCTGTGAGCAATCGACAATCTTGAGAGGAGTATGC
The DNA here is from genome assembly GCF_040894005.1 of Engystomops pustulosus. NCBI lineage: Eukaryota > Metazoa > Chordata > Amphibia > Anura > Leptodactylidae > Engystomops > Engystomops pustulosus. The sequence continues at coordinate 73,700,724 of NC_092419.1, forward strand.
TGCTCACTGAGCAAGCCATAAGTGGGGTAGAAGTGGAGGGTGGAGAGGTAAGCCAGCAGGGCCAGCTGGGTTACTGGAAATAGAGGGGGTAGAAAGGGGTCAAAGAAAAGGAAGGCCAATTCTGACTTTTAACATCCAAGCAAAATAGTGCAATCATGTAAGGACATCAGTGTCAGAAATGGCAGCCCTAGCGGATCCTGCTCTCCCTAACAAGTAAGCCAAGGCAGGTAACTGCAGGTAAGCCAAAGCAGCTAGTGGTTGTATGGGACTCTATAATCAGGAAGACGGATAGAATAATTTGTCGCCTCAATTGAATGGTTTGCTGTCTCACTGGTACTAGGGTTCGGCATGTGGTGGAAAGGGTGGATAAATTACTGGGAGGAGCTGGGGATGACCCAGCTGTCGTGGTCCATGTTGGTACCAATGGTAACATTGGTAGGTGGAGGAGCCTGAAGAATAATTTTAAAGAATTAGGTTCAAAGCTTAAAAGAAGGACCTCCAAGTAGAGAAGGGAGAATCGATTTTAACGAAGTGGAATTCGTTCGAATTTCACAAAAAATTCCATTAGTCACGAAGCCAAAGTTTACGTGGATTCGCAGGAACAAAGTTTTTTTCCCCCCTCTTTTTTTAGCTAAATGGGCACAAGCACAATGTGTTACATGGGGCAGAGAACTCTGGGAAGGAGAAAGGAACACCCCTGTTGACATCTGCAGACCTGTAAGCCAATCAGTGACCGTCAGGGTTATGTGATGTCACCTTTTTGGGGCTATAGTTTACAGCCAGATTTACGTGTCAAATCCATGTCGTTTTTAAAGTGATTTTCACTGAAATGACAGTGTCAGTTGTGGGGTATAACGCAAATTGCCATATGTTTTTTAGGGCTATAGTTTACAGCCAGATTTACGTGTGAAATCCACATAGTTTATACAGTGATTTTCACTGAAATAACAGTATCAGTTGTGTGGTAGTTGTTTAATTGGCCCTCACCTCTCAACCAGCCTCTGTCCTGTTCCTTTTCCGCAGCCAGAGAGCTACTAGGTGGTCTGGGCTCAGTGCCACTATTCAGCGAGGACAAAGTGTTTGAGGACAGTCAGCAGCTGCTTGGCAGTGAAGAAGTGGGGCAGACGTCCGCTGCTTCTTGCAGTAGGAAGGCTGTGCATAATGACACTGGTGAGGAGAGTTTGCAGTGAACGGGAAACGCAAATTGACAATGATACAGCTGATCATACTTGGGATTCCTCATCGCCAGGCGAAGAGAGTGTCAGCTTGCGCGTCAGGCAGCAAGTCGCTACTGTGGCCGTGAGTCAACCGGGTGGCAGTAGTGTGAGGACGGGAGGCAAATGTCCGCGGGGTACAAATCCCGATTAGCAGGTCCAGGTAAGCAGTGGCACAGGGGCGCAGCGAGGCAGCGGCGGTAGTAGTCGGTCAGTGCAGATTGTTGGCAGTAAAATTACCACCTCGGTGGTGTGGCAGTTTTTTCTAAAGACACCAGAGGAGACGAGCGTGGGTATATGTCGTATCTGCGGGCAGAAAGTGAAGCGTGGACTGGGAGCTCACGTCGGCACCACGGCCCTGCACCAACACATGCAGCCTCACCATCCAATGGCCTGGGAATAACGGGTGTCAGATGTGGTCCATCCTGCAGGTGAAGCAACAGCAGTATCACCACCTAGTCGCACACGTGCTGTTTCAGCAAGTCAAGGCTCCAGCACCTCTGCCAGAGGGAGCTGTTTGTCTTTGACATTATCTTCCAGTCCAGATGCTCCTGCTCCTCGCTACGCATGGTGCCAGCAGTCATTGAGCAAGGCGATTACAAAGCGACAAATCTATGCGTCCAGCCATCCTAAGGTGCAGAAGCTGACTGTGCTCTTGTCGAAGTTGTTGGTACTACAGTCTATCCCTTTCCAAGTCGTGGCCAAATGCCACGCCCAGCCACACCAACAACTTCTACAAGAGACGGCACTTTTTCCTCCACGTTGTCAAACTGCTGCTCCTGTGCCAGTGTACGTCTCCTCTTTCTCCACCACCACCTCAACCTCCACAAGTGCTGCTCCATCATACCACATGTGCAAGGCACAGCGGTGTCACGCAGTTCTACACCTGATTTGCCTGGGCGAACAAATTCACACGGGGAGAAACTGCTCTGAGTCACGCAGCAAGAAATTAATGTGTGGCTTTCTAAAAATCGGAACCATCGTGACAGACAATGGGAGGAACATGGTGTCCGCGCTGCACCAAGGAGGGATGGTCCATGCGTCCTGCATGGCGCATGATAAAGGGGATTTTGGGGTTGGGTTTCCTCAGTTCCTCTAGGCTTCAGTGGTTCTGTCCAGCCCCTTAGTCTGTGCTATTTACATAAGCACCTAATCCAGCCCTTCATATATCACAGGAATAACATACAACCCTCGCAGATACTTATATACAAAAAGACTTTACTAACAACAAACATGTGACAAAGTAACTACATAAAATACAATACAAAATACATAGAGAACACAACTACACACAAACCTCTTTTCCTGGCCCCTTCTGGACCCAGTGATGTGCATGTATATACAATATAATCTAACACTACAGCAGCTCCTGGATATACCCTGAAGCAGGAGTCACATCCAGTACCTGACCATATACATGTACATATAGAGACTCATGCACAATAGCATCTATATATCTACTCCTCCAATACACGTGCAGGGCAGAGATCCACGTGTGAATGGGATACGGCTACAGGTTATACATGTAGTTACGCTAATATATACACACTCACTGTAAACACTTAGCTATGTATATATATGGTAAAACACATAACACCTGGAATATCTATAGGTACACGTATAAAGTCTACTATATTATTATAAGTACTATGTTATAATTACTCTTATAAAGTTATATACATACACAGAAAGCACACACAATATATGACCTGGTTCCTTAAGTTCCTTAAGTGCTAGTCGTCCAGGTGGGGGCCAGGAAGCAAGAGAGCTTGATTTCTGCTTCTTCCACCTTAAATATCCCTGTGTGTAGTCCCTCCCCACCCCCTTATAACTCCACCCTAAGACCCTCTCAGGATAGACCCCAGTGTGTGCAGGGAATCTCACACCTGGTTCATGGTGGCTTCTTACTGTTCAAAGCCTTTTGATATGTTAATGACCCAATGGCTTCAGTACACACTGACATCTCACCACAGAATATCAGTGGCTGCTATCAGTATATACTGTATCCATTTACACTATATGTAATATATATAATAATAGAGCAGAGGGTCCAGTTATGAATAATGTTCCCGTGTAACAGCGCACGTGCTGGATTAATAACATCATTCAACTGCTTCATGTCCTGGAACTCATGCTACAAAATCTGTCTGGTCAGGGCACCGAAGAAGTGGAGACTACATCTCATGGCCACATGAGTCCAGTGGGGGCTGAACTGGAGGAGGAGGGCAAGCAGTCTGGTGCAATTTGTGGTTTTTCTATTCAGGTGACAGGAGAGGAAGAGCAGGAGTATCCAGAAGAAGTAGAAGACGAGGCAGATGAACCAGAAGCACTATGGCAGCCAGTGGAGATGGAGGCCGGGAGTCCCTCAGAGTCACTTGCGCAGATGGCCCACAGCATGCTGCTTTGCCTAACTAGTGACAGCCAAATAGTCAACATCCACCATACGGATGACTTTTGGCTCTCCACACTCTTGGACCCTCTCTACCGGTCAAAAATGGGTGACTTCTTTCCTGCTGCTGAGAGGGAGGAACAACAGGCATACTATAGAGAAATACTGAACACACAGTTGGGCGCTGCCTATGTGCGCCATTGTCCAGTCTCTGTTAGGTCTGACCAGGGGATTCCTGGCAGTCATTGCTCACGTATTACTGCCACGGCCTCTGTGGGGAGTTGGCGGGGTAGGAGCAGTTGCAGTTCCATCAGCAGCAGCTGCCATCACCAGCAGCAGCAGGACATGAAGCAGACCCTGCACCAGCAGGTGGTGGCCTACTTGGACAGCACTTTACCATCTCAGGTAGAGGATCCCATGGACTAGTGGGCAGCCAAACTTGATGCGTGGCCGCAACTCGCAGAGTTTGCAGTAGAGTAGCTGTCCTGCCCGGCCTGTAGTGTGGCATCAGAGTGGGTGTTCAGTACAGCGGGGGCCATCGTTACACCAAGGAGAACCCACTTGTCCACCTGTAATATGGAGAGACTGACCTTTATCAAGATGAATCAGGCTTGGATCTGCCAGGATTTCAACTCACCAATGCCTAATACATCAATTTAGATCAGCCATGTCGCCTCCTCCAAACGTTGATAAATAAGCCAGGGTTCTAACTACTTGCCTCAGCCAATCTTCTGATGCTGTCAACCGCCTGATGCCACACATCTGCTGCCAGTTCCTCCACCTGCCTCCTACCATCTTTACCAGGGACTGGAATTGTCGGCCACCTCCACACTATCATTGTACCACCCTGCGGGTTTCTGTTGCTTCTGATGCCACCTTCACACTTTATCATTGTGCCACTCTGTGGGCTTCTGCTGCTGATGATACTACCTTCACACTATATAATTGTGCCACTCTGCGGGCTCCTGCTGCTACTGATGCCACCTTCACACTATATCATTGTGCCACCCTGCGGGCTCCTGCTGCTGCTGATTCCACCTTCACACTATATCATTGTGCCACTTTGCGGGCTTCTGCTGCTGCTACTGAGGCCATCTCCACACTATATCATTGTTCCACCCTACGGGCTTTTGCTGCTGCTGCTACTGACGTCGCCTTTACACTATATCATTGTGCCACTCTTCGTGCTCCTGCTGCTACTGTTGCCACCTTCACACTATATCATTGTGCCACCCTGCAGGCTCCTGCTGCTACTGATACCACCTTCACAGCATATCATTTTGCCAATTTGCAGGCTCCTGCTACTGAGGCCATCTCCACACTATATCATTGTGCCAATCTGCGGGCTCCTGCTGCTGCTGCTCCTACTGACGTCACCTCCACACTATATCATTGTGCCACCCTGTGGGCTCCTGCTGCTGATGATACCACCTTCACACTATATCATTGTGCCACCCTGCGGGCTCCTGCTGCTGCTGATGCCACCTTCACACTATATCTGTCAGACCTGTCAAGCAACCGCGCAACCACAACCAGGCTTGGTGCTAGTTGTCAGACTAGGTAGGTGGTGGCGAACTCCCCCTGCGACGTCGCTGCAGACGAAGGCCCTGCTCAAAGCAGATAAACCGCCCTGGAAAGGGCAAACCCACTATCAGGAACCTAACTGACGGTCCCTGAGTGACCCTAGAAAGTGACAGGAAACCTACTTCGTCTGGCAGCTGCTGGATGGTGAAGCGGACAGGTACCGGAACACAGATATAGGTCAGTGTTCACACTGCTAACATAAACCGACACAAGACAGACAGGAAGGTGGGGTCATACTAGGAGATAAACAATACTGAGGGACAAACAACAGATACAGACAGACAGAGTCAAGCGGAGTCAAACAAAACGGGTCCAAACCAAGATGGCGGCAAAGGTACAGATTCGTATAGCTAATAGAATGGTCAGAAGGCAAAGCAGAAGTCAATACACAGAATAGCAAGAACTAGATACACAGATAGACTGCAATAACCAGCACCATATGAAGGGCTGGGCAGAATATAAAGCAGTAATGGACACTACCTCTAGCACTGGTTCAGCCATCCATCACTTAACCCCTTAAAGGAAACCTACCACTTGAAATGGCAGGTTTAAGAAGAAAACACCGAGCACCAGCTCAGGGTTAGCTGGCGCCGTAGCTTATTTTTGTTTGTGTTTTAAACCTCTGTATCGCGGTTTAAAACACTTTTTAAACTTTATAGCCGGCACAGGGAGGTACGCGCTCGGTGCTTACCATGCACGCGACCGTGCACGCGGCTACATAGGAAGTGAAGGAGAGTCGCGCGCATGGTAAGCGCCGAGCACGTACCACCCAGCGCCGGCTATAAAGTTTCAAAAGTGTTTTAAACCATGATACAGCGGTTTAAACACTAACAATAATAAGCTCCGGCACCAGCTCACCCTGAGCTGGTGCTCGGTAGTTCCCTCTTAAACCTGCCACTTCAAGTGGTAGGTTTCCTTTAAGGACGCAGGGTTTTTCCACTCATTTCTCGCTCTCCAACTTCAAAAATCCATAACTTTTTACGTGTACAGACCTGTGTGAGGGCTTATTTTGTGCGTAACAAATTTTACTTTCCCGTAATGTTATTTTAACATGCCGTGTACTGCAAAGCTGAAAAAAAATTCCAAATGTGGAAAAATTAAAAAAAAAAACACACGTGCGTCACGTTCTTGTGGGCTCAGTTTTTTCGACTTTGACTGTGCGCTCCAAATAACACCTCAGCTTTATTCTTTGGTTTGGTGCGATCGCGGTGATACCAAATTTATACAGGTTTTATTATGTTTTAATACATTTTCAAAAATTAAACGAATGTGTACAAAAAAGAAAAAAAAAATTTTGCCATCTTTTGAAGCTAATAACTTTTTCATACTTTGGCGCACGGAGCTGTGTGAGGTGTCATTTTTTGTGAAATGAGCCGACGTTTTCATTGCTATCATTCTGAGGTCTGTGCAACATTTTGCCAATTTTTCATTTAATTTTTTATGTGATGTAAAAAGGTGTAAAAGTCGCATTTCGGACATTTGGGCGCCATTTCCTGCCTCGTAGGTCACCGCCGGCCGTAACCGGTTTTATATTTTGATAGATCGGACATTTTGGGACGCGGCGATACCTAATATGTTTGTGATTATTTTACTGTTTATTATGTTTTATATCAGTTCAAGGGAAAGGGGGGTGATTTGAATTTTTAATATTTTATACATTTTTTTTATTTTTTTAACTTTTTTTTTTTCTTTTTTTCCCCACTATTTCTTAGACCATCTAGGGTACAATAACCCTAGATGGTCAGATCGTTCCTATACTGCAATGCTTCTGTATTGCAATATATGGCATTTTTACAGCACATTCATTACAATGAGCCACTGGCTCATTGTAACGAATCTGCAGAAGCCAGATAGCCTCGGGTCAAACGAAGGCCCGAGGCTACCATGGCAACCGATCGCCGCACCCCGATGATGTTCGGGGGCGCGGCGATCGTAATAAAGATGGCGGCGCCCGCGTGCCGCCATCTTTTAAATGCAATGAAAGGGTTAATAGCCGCGATCGGTGCAAGCACCGACCGCGGTTATTGGCGGTGGGGGTTTTCTGCAATATGCAAAACCCCCCACCCTCGTATGAAGAGGACTCAGCCCGTGAGCCCTCTTCATACACTCCTTATACCTCTGCGCCGTAGACCTACGGCGCAGAGCGTTAAGGGGTTAAACTGCAGCTGCAGGCAAAACAATTACAGAGACACACCCAGGATCAGAAATGGAGCTGTCAATCACAGGCAGTTCTGGGTGTGGTTTTCCAGCAAAAAGCCTGAAACCTGATCCCATCAGTGCAATTTGCGAGGAGTTCTGACAATATCATTGTGCAACTCTGCAGGCTTTTGCTGCTGCTAATGCCACCTTCACACTATATCATTGTGCCACTCTGCAGGCTCCTGCTGCTACTGATGCCACCTTCATACTATATAATTGTGCCAATCTGGGGGCTCCTGCTGCTGCTGCTACTGATGCCACCTCCGCACTATATCATTTTGCCACTTCGTGGCCTCCTGTTGCTGATGCTGCTGCCACCGCCTCCACACTCTTATCATCGTGCCTCTTTGTGGCCTTCTGTTGCTGCTGCTGATGCCACCTCCACACTATACCATTGTGCCACTCTGTGGCCTACCATGTTGCCGCTACCTCCACACCTCTGACCTCATGCTGCTGCTGCTGGTGCCACCTTTGTAGTTCTTTTTTGTCAAAGACCTGATATTTTCAGGAAAACTGTTATGTATTATGGAAGAGGCATCTCGAATCTACAAATTAAAATTTACATTGAATATTTGGAATTCAAATTAATTTCAACTTTTATTGTTGTGCCACAATGTGGCCTCCTCTGCTGTGGGTTTTGTGGGCTCCTGCTGCTGCTGATGCCACCTCCACACTATATTATTATGCCACTCTGTGGCTTTCCATGGTGCTGCCACCATGTTGCTGCCACCTGTGGGCTCCTGCTGTTGCCGCCACCTCCACATTCTTATTATTTTGCCACTTTGTGGATTCCTGTTGCGGCTGCTGATGCCACCTTCACACTATACCATTATGCCACCCTGTTGGCTGCTGCTGACACTGATGCCACCTGCCACCTCATTGTGCCACTCTGTGGCTTTCCCTGTTGCTGCCACCATGTTGCTGCCACCTGTGGGTTCCTGCTGCTGCTTCTGCTACCGCCACCTCCACACTCATTGTGCCACTTTGTGGCCTCCTGTTTAGCTGATGCTGCTGCCGCCACCTCCACCCGCTCCTGTTGATGCCACCTTCACACTATATCATTGTGCCACCCTGTGGCTTTCCATGTTGCTGCCACCATGTTGTTGCAACCTGTGGGCTCCTACTGTTGCTTCTGCTGCCGTCACCTCCACACTCATTGTGCCACTTTGTGGCCTATCATGTTTCCGCCACCTCTATAATTTGTCATTATGCCACTCTGCAGCCTACTCATGCTGCTCAACTGACTCTCCCTGGAACACCCTGTCATTTCCATAATGCTGTTTTCACCCTCCACCACTCTATGACGATGCCACTGTTTGGTTTTCCCCTTCTTGTCATCTGTCAGAAGGATGAAAAGCTTCAGGATTGATAGCCAAAAGCAGGAGTGGACATTGAACACAGAGGACATGCAAGTATCCCATCTACTGCTCATCTCTATTCTGGATCAACTCCTGTTTGTTTTTGGCTTAAGCAATACTGATGGATTATTGACCCATTGAAAGAGGACACTGACGGAAGAAAAGAAGGGCAAAATGATCAGTGACGTCAATGCAAAATTACTGCCGACAACCTCTCCACTCTTTTGCGGGGTTTCTACATGTATCCGCGTTTAACAGAACAGGTTCTGTGGTAATCAATGGAATTATCTGATGTCAGTGTAAAAAGAGTGCACTCTTTGATTTTATAGTGGGATCTTGGCCCTCAGCTTGGTCCTTTTGAGCTGGCACAGATGTTACCTTGTCAGGCTGCATTCCCGCTTCACTTATTTGGCGAAGTTGGCCTCTTTAAGTGCACATTGAAGTGAAGAGTGAAGCGATTCTAATAACGGCGGCTGTCATGTGCGTGCCATACTAAAACACAGCATTGTTTGAAGACCAAACCATGCTCCCTATGCATATTTAAGCATGGAACACTGTTCTACAACACCCTACAGGCTCTCTGCAGCCAGGAAATACCTTTTTTTAACGTGATTCATCATGATTCGATTTGGGTTGAATCAAATGTTTTCGAAAAATTTGGCGAATCGGGACGAACCAAATTTTAATAAATTTACCCATCTCTACCTCCAAGGTAGTGTTCTCCGGAATTCTACCTTTACCATGGGCTACACAGAGCAGACAGCGGGAGCTCAGGGAGTTAAATGCATGGCTCAGATCCTGGTATAGAGAGGGGGAATTTGGGTTCATAGAGCACTGGGCTGACTTTTCATTGGGGTACAGGCTGTTTTCTGCAGATAACTTGAAGCAAAATGGAAGGGGGGCAGCTTTGCCGGGGGAGAAGATCCTAGCAGGGGTGGCGGAGTATTTAAACCTGGATCAGGAGAGGAGGAAAAGGAAGACACTAAAGGGGTAGACAGGTCAGAGAGGGGACAGGTTATGTTGGTGGGTGGTGAGGTGGGCAGTGTATGGGGAACTAAGGTAGTGGATAAGGAGATCAACCAGCTACAAAACCCTAGTGAGGATATATGTGCCGGTAAAATTACTTTAAATCAGATAAATAATGGTGGAAAATTAAAGTGTATGTTCTCAAATGCCAGGAGTATCATGGGGAAAATGGGCGAGCTTGAGGCTCTGATATTAGAGGAACAGTTAGATGTTGTTGGTGTAGCAGAGACATGGCTCGATGCATTGCATGATTGGGGTGTTAATATTCAAGGTTTTAAACTCTTTCAGAAAGACATGGCAAATAGGAGGGGAGGTGGTGTATGTCTGTATGTCAGAAGAGACTTAAAGGCGATTGTGAATGAGTTAGTGGTCTCAGAAGAGTGTGAGGAGGCTGAAACTTTGTGGGTTGGAATTCAAAGCCAGAAGACCTTTAAGACAATTATTTTTGGTGTAATTTAGAGACCCCCTAACATCTCTGAGAAAATAGAGGGTCGCCTATATAAACAGATGGAGTGGGCTGCACAGAAGTGGTCCGTAGTGATAATGGGAGACTTTAACTTTCCAAATATAAATTGGGGTCAGGGCTCTTCTTCATATGTGAAGGGGAGACATTTTATCAACATTCTGCAGGATAATTTTATGGTGCAGCTAGTAGAAGATACCACATGAGGTGATGCATTGTTGGACCTTGTGATTTCTAACAATGCGGAGATTGTCCAAAATGTCAGTGTCCGGGAACCCCTTGGGAACAGCGATCATAATATAATTATTTTCCTCTTAATCTGTAAAAACCAGAAACAGGTGGGAAAATCGAAAACTTTGAATTTTAAGAGGGCTAATTTCCAGAAATTCAGGGCTGCAATACAAGATATAGACTGAGATCAGAAACTGTCGAATGATGATACTAATGTTAAATGGGAGAAATTCAAATCCATCATTATACTTCTAAATTTATTCCAATAAGAAACAAGTATAGACGGGCGAGATTAAACCCCGCGTGGCTTACAGCTACAGTTAAAAGGGCAATTAATGAGAAAAATTCAAAAAATATAAATCTGACGGGTCACCTGAGGCTTTCAATACTTACAAAAAACTTACCAAAATCTGTAAAAAGGAAATTAAATCAGCCAAAGTACAAAATTAAAGACAGGTAGCTAAAGATAGCAAAACAAATATCTGTTTATATAATACAAGAAAGAACTTCTAAAGTAGGTGGTGCCAGTATAGGTCATGCATCCTGAAATATACTAGACTGGCTGAATGTGGACATGATGCAATCTAAGCTCAATAAAATAATTGTGTACAAGGCTCCTGGACCAGATGGGTTACACCCCAGAGTTCTAAAAGAATTCAGTTCTGTTATTGATGTATACAGTGTCAGGGTTCGTGGTCAGTGGAACCCCTGGACCACCGCAGGAGATGGTTCTAGCTGATACCTAGGACCGGAGTCTAAGTGGCACCTGGTCTTCACCAGAGCCTGCAGCAAAGCGGGATGGATTTGCTGCGGCAGGGTACCACCAGGTGACTATCCCATGGTGGCAGCAAAGGTAGAGGTACAGATTCAGCAGGCAGTCTCGTAGTAAGGTACAGGCACATAGTCAGTTTAGGCATCAGAGATGCAAGATTACAGGTCAGGTTTGAGGTCAACAACAGGAATTCAGGCAGGAACAGGGAACGGGAACAAGGCAGGAGGAAGCCTTCTCTTATGTTAATGAGCGCAAAGATCCGGCAGGGGAGCCACAGAAACCTGGAAATGCTAGTGGCAATAAGCAGTGGCCCTTTAAATCTTCGAGTGCCGGTGTGTGTGCGCCCTAAGGAGTGGGAACGCGCGCGGCCTAGCCGGGATGGGAGCAAGAGCGTGGAGAGGCAAGTGAGGGCCGGGGGCCCAGTGCCACGGAGAGGGGCATGGTTGTGCCAGTGATCCGTGACATGGATCGCGGGATACCTGTGACAGTACTCCCCCTTTTCGGCCTCCCCCTCTACTTGGTCCCAAGAGACCTCTGGAGGACACTCGATCCAAGATATTCTCTTTGGGCTCCCATGATCTCTCCTCAGGACCAAACCCCTTCCAGTCTACAAGGAAGAATTGCTTAGCCCTCACGGTCTTCATGTTCAACTCCTCCTTACATTGTAGACATCAGTAGAGTCAGCCTCAGGAGCTGGAGGAAGAGAATCTTGGGAGAAGCGGTTCAAGATGACAGGCTTCAGGAAGGAGACATGGAAGGAGTTAGGGACGCACATGGATGGAGGAAGGCGGAGCTTGTAGGCCACTGAATTGATGCACTGAATCACCTCAAAAGAACCAAGGAATCTGGGACCAAGCTTATGGCTAGGTATCTTCAGCCGGACATATCTGGAAGATAACCACACCTTGTCACCTGGAGAGAAGACAGGAGGACTTCTATGCTTCTTATCAGTTTGAGTCTTGGTGCAATCAGTGGCTGGAGAGACTGGTGGGTTTGTTCTTAAATAGATTTGAGGTCCTGTACTAGATCTTCTACCACAGGGACATCGGAGGGAGTAGAGGAAAAGGAGCTGCACCAGCAGACCCAGAGTCCAGGGAGTTACAGGAAAACTCAGCCCATGGTAGCAAATCAGCCCAGTTATATTAACGGGCTGAGACAAAGTGGCGGAGGTAACAGCCCAAAGTTTGATTCACACTTTCAACTTGACCATTCGACTGAGGGGGGTAGGCAGAAGAAAAGTCCAGATTAACTTGCAGCTGGTTACACAAGGAGCGCCAGAACTTGGACACACACTGGATCCCTCGGTCGGACACGATGTGCAGCGGAAGTCATGCAGCCGGAAGATGTGCTGAAAGAACAAACTGCCAAGCCATGGAGAAGACAGAAGACTTAAAAGGGGAACAAAATGCAACATCTTGCAAAACTGGTCTGTCACCATCCAGATTACAGTATTGCCAGAGGAGAGAGGAAGATCAGCGAAAAAGTCCGTAGCCACGTGAGACCACGGACGACTGAGTATCGGCAACAGAATTAACAGTCCAGACGGTTTGAAATGAGAGGCGTATTTACGGGCAAAGGAGGAGCAGGATCCCAAACATCTTTGACCAAATCTGGCCACCAGTAGTAGTGGGAGATGGGGGCCACGGGATGTTGCACTCCTGGGTGCCCAGCCAATCGCGAAGAATGTCCCGAAGACAGTATCCTCTTCTGGAGGGCAGTGCTGACATATGTTTTGCTGGGAGGTAACTGCCGAAGATCCACCGGAGCTGCAACAAGTTGTTCGGGAGGGATGATATGCAGAGGAACTGGCTCCTCTCCAACAACATCCGCCTTGACACTCTTCTCCGCAGGGCGGAGGTGGATTAATACATTGAAGCGTAAAAAGAATAACATCCAATGGGCTTGCCTGGAGCTGGGCTGTCTGGAGGTTCACAAGATTCTTGTGCTCTGTGTACATACAAAAGGGATGGAGAGCTCCCTCCAGTAGATACCACCTTTCCTCCAGAGCAAATTTGATTGCTAGCAGTTCCCTGTCACCAATAGAGTAATTTCTCTCTGCGGAAGAAAAAGTCCTGAAAAAGAAACCACATATGAGAGTTGGGCCCTTTCTGGGTGAGCAGTACTCCAACAGAGAATGCATCCTCTTCAAGATGAAAGAATCTCTCTGTGTCAGGCCTAGTAAGAACAGGTGCCGAGGCAAAGGCGGATTTCAACCTGGAGAAGGCCTCTTCAGCCACAGCGGACCAGACACCTTTCTTGGTAAGTGTCACGATAAGAGACACCAAAGTAGAAAAATGCTGGATAAACTGCCGATAAAAGTTTGTAAAACCCAGGAACCTCTATATGGCTCATAGACCTGCAGACAGTTTAGCAGGATCCATCTGGAAGCCTCTACCAGAGATAATATAGCCAAGGAAAGGAATGCTCCGCTGGGAAAATTGACATTTTTCAAGCTTGGCGTAGAGATGATTAGCACATAGCCGGCCGAGAACTAGACGTATGTGTGATATAAGTATGGGTCTGAGGGTTGGGGAATAGACCAAGATGTCGACCACTGATGCCACGACACACATATACAGAAGGTCCCTGAAAATGTCATTAACAAACTCCTGGAAGACAGCAGGAGCATTACAGAGTCCGTATGGCATCACTTAATATTCAAAGTGTCCATCATGGGTGTTAATCGCCATCTCACTTTCATCTCCCTTGTGGATCCGGATGAGGTTGTAGGCCCCATGAAGGTCCAGCTTGGAGAACACGGAACTATGGAACCATGCAAATGGTCAAAGAGTTCTGTAATCAATTTATATATATATATGAATGGTCCATACAAAAAATTTGGTGGTAAGTTGTTTCAGATTAAATCAAATCAAAAGACGAGGGGGGGCGCGGTCTCCGTCTGGAGAAATCAAGGTTTAATCACCAGATGCGACAGGGCTTTTTTACTATGAGAACTGTCAATCTGTGGAATAGTCTGCCTCAGGGACAGCAGATAGCTTCATGAATGGTCTAGATGCCTTTTTAGATCTAAATACTGTCACGCCATGGGTGCCCCTGCGACCCGAATCCCTGGTCGCAGGCGCACCCGTGTGCCATTCTCTGTCCTTGGAGCCTTCCTGTAAGCTTACTCACCTGTCTAAGCTCCAGTGGCGGTCCCCACAATGTCAACGCATTACGGTCTCCTAGGGCACGCCCAATAATTGGCGCCCGATAATTGGCACCTGGCCAGCTGCCTACCCTGTTAAATTCCAACTCTTTTCTGTGTTCTCTGCTGGATCTTTGAGCCTATGCTATAGAGAAAGCTCCCCTGCGATATTCCTGTGTATTCCTGCTCTTGAAATCCCATGTTCCTGCGTTCTTGTTCCCATGCTGCTGTGTGTTCCTGTTCCCGTTTCGTGCTCCTGTGTGTTCCTGTTCCCGTGTTCCCATGTTCCTGCTTCTGTGCTCCTGTGTGTTCCAGTCTGTTCCTCTGATCCCATTCCCTTCTGTCTGGACCTCCCTTTGCTGACCCTGGATTGGACTTGACCCTGTGCCTGAACCTTACTATGAGACTTTCTCCTGCAAAGGTACCTCAACCTTGACTGACAGTGCCGGCTAGTAGCACCTGTGGAAGAACCTGGTGGCACCCCGCCGCAGCAAGACCATGCCGCTTTGCAGCGGGCTCTGGTGTAAACCAGGTGCCACTTCGATTCCGGTCCCACCGCCCGCGATGGTCCAGAGGATCCACAGATCCCGTATCCTGACGGTAAGAGCCGGCCATGGATCCCGCCAAGGTTCCGCTATCTGTTCCAGCTGATTTTACCAATATTGTGGCTCAGCAGACCCAGCAAGTTCCAGTTCACGGTCAGCAACTCAGACAAATCTCCGCTATGCTACAGCAAATACTGTCATCCCGGCGGCAGCAGCATCCAGTTCCTGCGGTACCCTCCACTACTGCGGCCGCATTGTCTCCTGCTGAAACTGGACTGCATCTATCTATGCCTTACAAGTACAATGGTGATCCCAAGTTGTGCAGGGGGTTCATTACGCAGTGCTCTCTGTACATCAAGCTTATACCCACACAGTTCATCACAGAGGTCAAAGGTGGCCTTCGTAATCAGCCTTCAATCTGGGAATGGCGAAAAGCACAAAAGTTTGCTGAAAAAAAGGGGGCTATAGTGGGGCACTGAATGGCCTAGTACGGTGGAGTGTCTACAGCAGAGTGGCTAAATAGTCAACTTACACCAGTACGTTAGAGAAATGGACATTTATTGATTAAATAATGTTGTTTACAAATATAGCAATAAAAACAACTCTAATCTAAAAAAAAAAAAAAAAAAAAATATATATATATATATATATATATATATATATATATCTATTGTGAGACACTGAAGGGGTTAACTGTGGATGGGCGGTATGTTTAGCCTAGGTTTTGCTATTATGCAGGGCCTTAGTGCTGAGGTTGGGTGTCCAGCACCTTGCACAGGTGATGGGAGCAGCCCAATCAGTCTTTTTTTTTAAACCGCTCAGCAGAGCTGGAAGTGTTGTCTCTCTGTAAGGAGGCTGGAGAGCACACAGCCCTGACCTCTGTGCCTGGAGCAGCAAAGTGTTTTTTTGTTATTGGTGAGTTAGAGAATCACTGTATAGTTAGCACCCTGACGGGTAGGATATTATTTTGTTTTGATGCCTGAATGTAAAGGCTGTTTTATTTTGTTCCTACTGCAATAAACGCAGGCTAGACCTGTTTTGGACTGTACCTTGGTGTCACTGTCTTGAACTGCATCACAGCACCCCGCTACCATGGTCTCTACTGGGCCAAATCTCCCACATATGGTGGAGGATGTGGGCAGTTCAAAAGACACACACCTGAAAGGCTCGCTACATCCTGCAACATTGCATGGCCTGGGTGAAAGCAGCAGGCAAATTGCAGGATAAAGCCAAGATGGAGGACTTTATTAAATACCTGCAAGAAGAGTCCCAGGCTAATCGGCAGCAGCAGCAGGAAGAGTCCCAGGCTAATCGACAGCTGCAGCAAGCCATGCTCCAGCAGCAGGAGGAGAGGTCCCGTCAGCAGCAAGCCATGTTCCAGCAGCAGGAGGAGAGGTCCCGCCAGCAGCAGGAGGAGAGGGCCCGTCAGCAGCAAGCCATGTGCCAGCAGCAGGAGGAGAGGTCCCGAGCCATGTTCCAGCTGATGATGGAAAAGTTTTCGGGCATTATGGCAGCACCGCAAGCAACAACTAACTGAGGGGTCCCATACTGGTTTGCAAGGGTACCCGGTTGTCCAGCATTCCGCACGGGCTGCAGTACAAAAGGCTTTACAAAAAATGACGGCGACCGACGACGTGGAGGCGTATCTCACTGTGTTCGAGCAAGTAGCTGAGCGAGAGGAGTTACCGGCTGAGCAGTGGGCAGATGTCCTGGCACCGTTCCTGACAGGCGAGTCGCAGAAGGCTTACTACGACCTGAGTGAAACAGAGGCCCGTGAGTACCCCCAGCTAAAGGCAGAGATTCTGGCTCGTCTTGGGGTCACCATTCAAGTTCGTTCCAGCCGGGTCCACCAGTGGGCATACTCAGAAAAACTACCCCCACGCTCCCAAATGCATGACCTGATCCATCTTGTCCGGAAGTGGCTACAACCAGAGGACTGCACCCCAGCACAGATGGTGGAGAGAGTGGTTCTTGATTAGTTCATCCGTTCTCTGCCCTCTCGGCTCCAGCGATGGGTTGGACAGGCCGGTCCCACAAATGCTGAGGAACTTGTGTCCCTAGTAGAGATATCGGGCTACGGAGGATCTTCTACTTCCTTCTCCCACACGAAGCAGTGCCAGTGACAAGGTCACCAAACCATCTAGTAAGACAGCTACTGCAGAAAAGGGGAGACAGGTCAGGTTAGGAGGGGGTTCATTGGGGGGCTCGGATACATAGAAACCCAACGAGGCTCGTGACAGAGGTCATAGCCGTATCCAGTGCTGGCGATGCCATGAAATGGGCCATATTGCTGCCAACTGTCCCCTGTCAGTGGAGCCAATGGACTGCAACCAGACCCGGCGAATGTCCCTGTTAGCCCGGCCGGTTCTGGCAGCCGAGTAGGTCACGGATGCAGAACCCCAAGTGTGTATGGTCACAATCGGTGGTCACACGGTGGAAGCCTTGCTAGACTCAGGGAGTCTGGTCACCCTGGTGCGGGGAACTTTGGTTGATCCTGGACTGTACAGTGGGCGTAAAGTGGGAGTGTTATGTATACATGGGGACACTCGCGAATATCCCACTGCCGTCATCAACCTACATACACCTTGTGGTACTATCACCCATGAAGTGGGGGTGGTGGGGACCCTGTTTCATGAGGCTATTATCGGCAGAGACTTACCGGTGTTTTGGGACCTCTGGAGACGAAGACCCACCTCAGGTGCTGTTGCAGATAATGGACATCACGTGTGTCTGGCCTTGGCCCCTGAACCCTTTGAGGCCATTGTACCCACACCAGCAGTAGGGGTGACCCCATGTGATGAATTCTCTCCCCTAGAGGTCCTAGCTGGTGAGGTCGAGGGCCACGAGGAGGTGGCCGACATGCCGGACCTTGAGATTTCCCGTGAAAGTTTTGGGGCTGCACAGCTACAGGACCCTACCTTGTTTAAAGCACGGGAGAATGTTACGGTGATAAATGGGGTACTCCAAATACCAGGGGCTGACAAAATGTACCCCCGAATGGTGATTGTTGGGGAACTGTTGTACAGGGTCGACCAGATACGGGGTGAGGAGGTTGAGCAACTTGAAGTACCCCAATCTCACCGTAGGCTGGTGCTAGATTTGGCACACAAACATGTGCTGGGAGGTCACTTAGGTGCTGAGAAGACCCGAGAGAGGATCCTGCAGAGATTTTTCTGGCCCGGGGTGTGGGAGGAGGTAAAGCGGTATTGTAGCTCCTGCCCTGAGTGTCAACTTACTGCCCCAGTGTCCCACTTCAGGAGTCCTTTGGTCCAGCTACCAATCATAGAGGTGCCATTTGAACGGATTGCAATGGATCTGGTTGGCCCCATAGTCAAATCCTCAAGGGGGCACCAATACATCCTGGTTATCCTGGACTACGCTACGCGGTATCCCGAGGCGATTCCATTAAGGAACACCTCCTCCAAAAATATTGCTAGGGAGCTGTTCCAGGTATTCTCACGCACAGGCCTCCCCAAGGAAATCTTGACTGACCAGGGTACCCCATTCATGTCTAGGGTAATGAAGGAGATGTGTAAGTTACTGCAGGTTAAACAGCTCCGCACCTCTGTGTATCATCCTCAGACAGATGGCCTGGTTGAGAGGTTTAACAAGACCTTGAAGGGGATGCTAAAGAGGGTGGTCAGCAAAGATGGGAAGGACTGGGATTGTTTGTTGCCCTATTTGATGTTTGCCATACGTGAAGTTCCACAGTCCTCCACGGGTTTCTCACCCTTTGAGCTGTTATATGGCCGTTCCCCACGTGGGCTTTTGGATGTAGCCAAGGAGACCTGGGAACAGGAGAGGACCCCCCACCATAGTGTGATAGAACACGTCTCCCTTATGCAGGACCGCATAGCGGCGGTAATGCCCCTTGTAAAGGAGCACATGACAATGGCACAAGAGGCCCAGTCTAGGGTCTACAATAGGTCAGCCAGACTCAGGACCTTTAACCCTGGCAACAGAGTGCTAGTTCTGGTGCCCACCGTTGAGAGCAAGTTCTTGGCAAAATGGCAAGGACCATATGAGGTCATGGAGAAAGTGGGGGAGGTAACCTACAAGGTATCTCAGCCGGGGAGGAGGAAACCCGAACAGATATACCACGTGAACCTCCTAAAGCCATGGAGGGAAAGAGAGTCCCTGATAGCCGTGGGAGTAGAAAAAGCGTCTGTCCCCAAGAAGGGGACACCGGAGGTAGGTGTACCCGATGCCAAGGTGCCTGAAGTACGGATCTCGGAGTCCCTCTCCAGGGCCCAGATTCAGGAAGCGAAGGAGTTTGTGCTCCGAAATGTGGATGTGTTCTCTAAGTTACCGGGACGTACTTCAGTCATCAAGCATGACATCGTAACCGAACCCCACATCCGGGTACACCAAAAACCCTACCGGGTCCCAGAAGCGCGCCGGAAAGCCATATCCGAAGAAGTCAGGCAGATGTTAGACCTGGGGGTTATCGAGGAGTCTAAAAGTGACTGGTCGAGTCCTATTGTGTTGATTCCCAAACCTGACGTTCCCTACGGTTCTGCAATGATTTTAGGAAGTTGAACGAGGTGTCCAAGTTTGATTCTTATCCCATGCCCAGGGTTGACGAGTTGATAGAACGACTTGGACAGGCTAGGTTCTTCTCCACCCTTGACCTGACGAAAGGGTATTGGCAGGTACCCCTTACTGACAGGGCCAAAGAGAAGACCGCTTTTGTTACCCCTGATGGGCTTTTTCAGTACGTGGTACTCCCCTTTGGGCTACATCGGGCTCCCGCCACATTCCAGAGGTTAATGGATCTTGTGCTAAAACCTCACCGGAGATATGCCTCGGCCTACCTGGATGACATCATAGTCTATAGTAACGATTGGGAGAGTCACCTGGCCAAGGTGCAAGCAGTGGTAGACTCCCTGAGGGCAGCAGGGTTGACAGCGAACCCCCAAAAATATGCACTGGGTCTGGAAGAGGCCCGTTACCTGGGGTACCGTATTGGGCGAGGTGTCATCAAACCCCAAGTAAATAAAGTAGAGGCGATCCAGCAGTGGCCACGACCTATGAGCAAGAAGCAAGTGAGGGCTTTCCTAGGCATAGTGAGCTATTATCGCCGATTTATCCCCGATTTTGCTATCATAGCGGCACCCCTGACTGACCTGACAAAGGGTAGCAGGGCGGTGATGGTAAAGTGGAGTGAAGAGGCTGAGGGGGCGTTTCAGTGACTTAAGACGGTTTTGTGCGAGGGACCGGTACTGATCACCCCTAACTTCACCAACACCTTTATTGTGCAGACTGACGCTTCTGACGTGGGCTTAGGGGCTGTCCTGTCCCAAGTAGTGGAGGGTGAGGAACATCCCGTGACATTCCTGAGCCGCAAGCTCACACCTCCTGAGAAGAACTATAGCATAGTTGAGAGGGAGTGCTTGGCGATAAAATGGGCTCTGGAATCCCTGAGATACTACTTGATAGGGCGACAGTTTACACTGGTGACCGATCACTCTCCCCTCACCTGGATGAGTCAGGCCAAAGAGAGGAACGCCAGGGTCACAAGGTGGTTCCTAATGTTGCAGAATTTCAAATTCACGGTGGAACATCGAGCAGGAAAGCTGCATGGGAATGCCGATGCCCTGTCTCGTACCCACTGTCTGATGGCCAAAAGTGTTCGCCCCCACAGGGTCAAACAGAGGGGGAGGGTATGTGAGACACTGAAGGGGTTAACTGTGGATGGGCGGTATGTTTCCCCTAGGTTTTGCTATTATGCAGGGCCTTAGTGCTGAGGTTGGGTGTCCAGCACCTTGGACAGAGGTGATGGGAGCAGCCCAATCAGTCTTTTTTTTTAAACCGCTCAGCAGAGCTGGAAGTGTTGTCTCTCTGTAAGGAGGCTGGAGAGCACACAGCCCTGACCTCTGTGCCTGGAGCAGCAAAGTGTTTTTTTGTTAGTGGTGAGTTAGAGAATCACTGTATAGTTAGCACCCTGACGGGTAGGATATTATTTTGTTTTGATGCCTGAATGTAAAGGCTGTTTTATTTTGTTCCTACTGCAATAAACGCAGGCTAGACCTGTTTTGGACTGTACCTTGGTGTCACTGATTTGAACTGCTACCACGGTCTCTACTGGGCCAAATCTCCCACAAATATATATATATATATATAATATATATTTATTTATATATTATCTATAGATAAAAAAATGAAAAATAGCCCAAATAGTGATGTGTTTTAACTACTGTGGACAAGTGGTACTATATAGCCCAGCCTTTAATTACACAGAGGAGTGGCTAAACCAATTGCCTATCCTGATTGAGTAAGGAATAAATACAGATAAACAGATTCTTCACATAATGCAAACATGAAGAAATATATAAAATAGGGTTTATAGTAAGAAACCCATGCCCAAAAAGTGCCACATGCGTGGATGGCGGCTAGCATAACATTGTGTAGGATACGCCAGCACAAAGGCACAGAGATGCGTGTATCGGCACTCTTGGCCAGAGAGCTGATGGGTGCACAAGTGCGCATAATGCAACCGATGAATGTATGACAGTAATTGTAAGCAATACAAATAGTAAATATATTGGGAGCAAGTGATCAGGTGACCCTGGAATAGACTACCACGCTGCTCGCATCATTCTCTGTCTGGATGCCGTTAGGGAGAGAGCTGCTGCTGCTGCAGGGATAGCGTTAGGCTGTTATATTAGCTTACTGTTAGACAGGAGTGAGTCTAAAAGAACCCAAAAGCCCTTGTTAGGGCTTTTGTTTTCTTGTGGTTGGCCTTGCTGGCACTAGTAGTGCAGCTAGTACCATATTGTGACGAATTTGCAAGGAGACTTGCAAATGTTATATTTAGCTCTTAGTGACACACATATCCATCTCAAACACCTAAGTGGGACAATTTATTAGGGGTTTGATTGAATTAGGCACAGTCTGACGATTTTTTTTTTTTTTTTCAAAACTTAAAGTGACTTAAAATCCAGTTGTGTGCTGTCAGTGTAGGTTAGAAAGCTGCTGATTTGGAAGCCCATCTAGCCAACCTCCCTGTCAACATTACCATCCACACCACACATGAGCCCACAGACAACCTTAATTTATCACTACTGTCGACCCATGATGAACCCCATTCGCCCACCCAATCCCTTCCCATACCGCCAACACCCCCTGGGTTACCCTCCACCTCCAGTACCTCTTCCACTGAGTCTTTTTTAGCCCTTCCCACCCATCTCTCCAGATCCCCGAGTCTCTCCCCCCACACCTCCTCCCTACCCCTACTTCCAATCTTAACCAGTCCAATCAAAATAACCCAATTCTTCTCCCTGAGTCACAAAACCTCCACCTCAACAAAAAGAAAAATAGACCACGAGGCTGCCGCGGTGGAACCACTAAAAGAAGAACCAGCAGCCAAAAACACAAGAATCCAATAAACACGAAAATAGAACCCAACCAACCCATTAAGATCTTCAACCTCTCCAAATACAACCTTCAACAGAACGAGATTGACCTCCTATCCAAAGGCTTATCTTTCTGCCCTACCGCTCCTGCAGACGACTTTCAACTCTTTCTAGACCTCAACAGTTTCATACGCAAACTCACTCTCAACCGACACTTTGCTATACAGTCTGTCCAATCCGAAACACGCATGTCCACCACCCCATCTCCCGAATTACCCCTCCCTTCCCCCACGAACCTCGCTCCCATACCAGTTCATGTCCACCCTCCCTCTCACTTCTTCCCTACACCATAAGGGGCCAGCCATCGACACCTTCTATAACTTAGCCCTTGATGACCTCAAAAAACTTCCTCAATCAAACCCCCAAGGTACCAATTCCAACCTCTCCGCTACTGAAAAAAGAGCAATCAAATCCCTCAAGGACAATGATACCATCATCATAAGACCAGCTGACAAAGGCTGAGGCATCGTAATTAGAGATGAGCGAGCACTAAAATGCTCGGGTACTCGTTATTCGAGACGAACTTTTCCCGATGCTCGAGTGCTCGTTTCGAGTAACGAGCCCCATTGAAGTCAATGGGAGACTCGAGCATTTTTCAAGGGGACCAAGGCTCTGCACAGGGAAGCTTGGCCAAACACCTGGGAACCTCAGAAAAGGATGGAAACACCACGGAAATGGACAGGAAACAGCAGGGGCAGCATGCATGGATGCCTCTGAGGCTGCTTAAATGCACCATTATGCCAAAATTATGGGCAACAGCATGGCCATGACAGAGTGACAGAATGAAGCTAGATAGCATCTAAAACATCCAATAATTGACCCTGACACTATAGGGGACGGCATGCAGAGGCAGCGGCAGCAGCGGAAGGCTAGAGAGTGGCATGGCGACATACCCTAAATGGACTCAGGCTTCAAACCAATGGGTAGCAGAGAGGAACCAAAGGAGGTGAGCAAGAAGCGCTCAAATAATATTGGTACATGATAAAAGTTTGCCAGTATATTTTGTGGATTACACAGCAGGGTGGCGACAAAGTTAACATGGAAGCCATGAAAACAATCCAAAATTCTGCCTGACACAGCTCGTTTGATAAGGGGACGATGTATGGAGGCAGTGAACTAGTAGTAGATTAAAGGTGCTGCAGTTAAAACTATGTTAGTTGGTTCTTGGCATGGAGCTGGCGCTCCGCTGCCAGGCGAGCTTTCGCCAATCCAAGCCCCTGTCTCTAGGCTACTCCCCAAACAGCACTTCTAAGAACCTTTCGGATAAGATCAAGTGTAGTAGCGTTCTTATAAGTTTGGGATATGGCGGGTGAGGGGAATGTAAACATCTGCGCAAGAAGCGCTGAAATAATATCCGTAAATGAAAAAAGTTTTCCAGTATATTTTGTGGCTTACACAGCAGGGTGGCGACAAAGTTAACAAGTTTGATGTGGAATGCCCTGCAATAGCTCTTGGGCGGTGTGCCTTTTATCACCTAGGCTCAGCAGTTTGAGCACCGCCTGCTGTCGCTTAGCAACGGCACTGCTGCTGTGCCTAGAGCTACCGACTGATGGCGCCATGCCCACGGATGGTAATTCGGAGGAGGAGGAGGTGGAGGAGGGGTGGGAGGATTTGGAGGTATAGTAGGCCTTTGAGACCTGGACCGAGGTAGGCCCCGCAATCCTCTGCGTCGGCAGTATATGACCAGCCCCAGGGTCAGACTCGGTCCCAGCCTGCACCAAGTTAAGTGTAGTAGCGTTCTTATAAGTTTGGGATATGGCGGGTGAGGGGAATGTAAACAGATGCGCAAGAAGCGCATGATGCGCATGGAGCTGGCGCTCCGCTGCTAGGCGAGCTTTCGCCAATCCAAGCCCCTGTCTCTAGGCTACTCCCCAAACAGCACTTCTAAGAACCTTTTGTATAAGATCAAGTGTAGTAGCGTTCTTATAAGTTTGGGATATGGCGGGTGAGGGGAATGTAAACAGATGCGCAAGAAGCGCTGAAATAATATCCGTAAATGGTAAAAGTTTGCCAGTGTATTTTGTGGATAACACAGCAGGGTGGCGACAAAGTTAACAACTTTGATGTGGAATCCATGAAAACAACCCAAATTTCGGCCTGACAAACCTCGTTTGATAAAGGGACGATGTATGGAGGCAGCTATATGGACGACTTTTGGAGGTAGCAATGGAGACAACGTGTGGAGGCTGCTATGGAGACAATTCAATTTGGATAGTGCCTGTATGTGGCAGTCCAAAAAATTTTTCAAACCAGAGGAGCAGGTAGGTGGCCCTCCAGAAAAATGGAATAGATTGAGTGCCTGTATGTGGCAGTCCAAAAAATTTTTCAAACCAGAGGAGCAGGTAGGTGGCCCTCCAGAAAAATGGAATAGATTGAGTGCCTGTATGTGGCAGTCCAAAAAAGTTTTCAAACCAGAGGAGCAGGTAGGTGGCCCTCCAGAAAAATGGAATAGATTGAGTGCCTGTATGTGGCAGTCCAAAAAAGTTTTTAAACCAGAGGAGCAGGTAGGTGGCCCTCCAGAAAAATGGAATAGATTGAGTGCCTGTATGTGGCAGTCCCAAAAAATTGTTTAAAACAGAGGACCGGAAAGGTGGCCCTCCAGAAAAATTGAATAGAATGAGTGCCTGTATGTGGCACTCCCAAAAATTGTTTAAAACAGAGGACCGTGTCGGTGGCCCTCCAGAAAAATTAAATGCATAAAGTACTATACCTAGAGCCAGTGGGCCCTGTCAAAAAACAGCCAGTTTCCTCTGCTTTACTGTAGAAAGAGGAGGAGAAGGAGGAAAATGAGGAGGAGGAGGAGTGGATAAATTATTCAGGTTGAGCTTCCTTCACCTGCTGGAGATTTGAAATTAGGAGAAATCCATGCTTTATTCATCTTGATAAGCGTCAGCCTGTCAGCGCTGTCAGTCGACAGGCGTGTACGCTTATCGGTGATGATGCCACCAGCTGCACTGAAAACCCGCTCTGACAAGACGCTAGCGGCAGGGCAGGCAAGAACCTCCAAGGCGTAGAGCGCCAGTTCGTGCCACATGTCCAGCTTTGAAACCCAGTAGTTGTAGGGAGCTGTGTGATCATTTAGGACGATGGTATGGTCAGCTACGTACTCCCTCACCATCTTTCTGTAAAGATCAGCCCTACTCTGCCGAGACTGGGGACAGGTGACAGTGTCTTGCTGGGGTGACATAAAGCTGGCAAAAGCCTTGTAAAGCGTACCCTTGCCAGTGCTGGACAAGCTGCCTGCTCGCCTACTCTCCCTCGCTACTTGTCCCGCAGAACTACGCACTCTGCCGCTAGCGCTGTCAGAAGGGAAATACTGTTTCAGCTTGTGCACCAGGGCCTGCTGGTATTCATGCATTCTCACACTCCTTTCCTCTCCAGGGATGAGAGTGGAAAGATTTTGCTTGTACCGTGGGTCCAGGAGAGTGAACACCCAGTAATCGGTGCTGGAATAAATTCTTTGAACGCGAGGGTCACGGGATAGGCAGCCTAGCATGAAATCTGCCATATGCGCCAGAGTACCAACGCGTAAGAATTCACTCCCCTCACTGGCCTGACTGTCCATTTCCTCCTCCTCCAACTCCTCTTCTTCTGCCCATACACGCTCAACAGTGTAGGACTCAACAATGGTCCCCTCTTGTGTCTCGCCAACATTCTCCTCCTCTTCCTCCTCATCCTCCTCCACCTCCACCTCCTCCGATATGCGCTGAGAAACAGACCTAAGGGTGCTTTGGCTATCAACAAGGGAATCTTCTTCCCCCGTCTCTTGTGAGGAGCGCAAAGCTTCCGACTTCATGCTGACCAGAGAGTTTTTCAACAGGCCAAGCAGCGGGATGGTGAGGCTGATGATGGCGGCATCGCCACTGACCATCTGTGTTGACTCCTCAAAGTTACTCAGCACCTGACAGATATCAGACATCCACGTCCACTCCTCATTGTAGACTTGAGGAAGCTGACTGACCTTGTCAGGGTCGGGTCAATCCCGCCTTACACTCTTCTCTCAGACACTCCAAATTATTTGAGCATGCGTGCACGTTTGGATAAGAAAAGACAGAAGACTGAAGTTCTGTTTTATCTTAGGTTCATGCTCTTAACTTGCCGAACAGAAAAAAGAGATGAACTGTCTTTATTTCCTGATTACATAGCTTCTTATACTCATAGGAAAAGGTGTGGTTACATACATTAAAATCATTATAATTGGTTATAGCTAAGCATATATGTCTGGCCCTCCGTTCTTGCTGATTGGTCTTCCAACTTAGATTATGGTTGCCATGCAGACGTCATCTTCTGCAGCCTGAAGATTAGGAAGTTAACCTTCACTCCAAAAACCTGGTACTATCTTTGGAGTAACATCTGCTCTTCCATCTTCTGCTTTCCATCACAAGACTTGAGTTTCGCTGATAGTTGCATGTCTGGTTAAAACTGATGTAAGGGAAAAGCTCTGTATTTCTCAACAGACAAAGTACAAACTATAGGGCAAAGGGCACATGTATACAATCATAAAACATATAATCATTAGAAGCATAAAATCATTATTTTGGCCCTCACAATTCCCCCCTAAATACTGAGCTTTTCCCTACACTTCGCTGCAATTCGTTTTTCCTATAGGCTGTCCATGTGGTGGGAGAGGGGAGTGGATTGCTTCACTGAGTCATTGACCCAATGTGCCCTTGTGACACCTGGATCGATTTCCCAGCACTAACCTTGCTGACACATGGAGTCCTCCTTCTTTCCCTTACACTAAAGCTTCCACTATTGGGGAGGGGGCTAAGTATTCCGAGATCACAATGGTAGGTAGGTCATCTATCGGGGAAGAATTTGGGGGTTCCAGAACTGGAACATCAGGCTGTTCTGACAGAACTGAGATCTCAGGCAAATCGGGCAGATTTCTATTTCTCATGGACATATAACAAACAGACTGTTTATCAATATTCGGGAAAACTCCTTTAGCCTTGTTCTTCGCAATTTTCTTGGCCAACCTCTTATACAATGGTATACAACAACATAAAAGAAATAGAGCCAGGATGAACATCCCGAGTAGTACCAATCCTATCTGTTGGAAAAGGGCCTTCCACCCCCCTGTCCAGCTAGTAAACCATGCTGCCCAGGAGGTATCTACCCCTGCATTTTCCTTCATCTCAGTTGCCAATGCTGTAATTTTCTTTATTGCTATCAGTGTCTTGCCACCAGCACCTGAATTCTGAGGGATGTAAGTGCAACAGTCTTCTCCTATCATTCCACACACTCCACCTTTTTCTGCGAGTATCATATCTAGAGTCATTCTATTTTGTAAAGTCATTCTAGTATTGGGGCCCAGTTCTTCCACAATACTAGTGAAAGCATCCCTACTATAATTTACAAACCTCTGTTCATTATAGTAAACGTAATTTATCCAATCCACATTTTTATTGATTTGTACTTGGGGGATTATGGAAGCAAATCCGGCTGCAATCTGATCCTGAGCCTTGTATCGGTCTGGGACCCCCCTTGGGACACCAATACTATCTATGTAAACATCAGGGTCTTGTCCATAATCAGTGTTACTTAGTGACCTTTTTATCTTTACCGGTTCATTTTTATAAGTCGGATCCCAAGGTAACATCAAGAAAGGCAGGACTAATTTAACCAGAGCACATTGACCCTTCCATGATTGGGGAAGGCGGTTTCTTAGCTTACCATTCCCACAAAGCCAAAAGACATCATAAAGAAAAGAGGTATGGTCGGACAATAAACCTGGGTCTATGGTGACAATCTCTTGGCAGAAACCTTTTTCAAACACCCCTAGGGGAGTTTTGGCATTAGTGATGTCAGAGGATACACAGGTATAGTTCCCCTGCTCAACCCAGATTTCACCTGGGGGTCTTACCTTAGACTTAACATGAACTAAAGGTAGATATTCCAAACAGTCAGAGGTATTCGGGCCCTTTAAAAGTTTCATCAAACAGGTCAGCTTATCTATGTGTGGGATCACATAGGGGTGGGTGGTTAGATGAGGATTCGCCCCTGCACAAGCTATGCATCCGACTGATATGTTGTGTGCCTTTACAGTATACCTTACCCACTCTAACCATAAGTTCTTTCTTGGGACAACTTGAGTTTCCATAGAGAAAACTTCTTCCCATGTTAACCCGGGAACTGGTATTACCTCGCTTACTACTTTCTGTAGTTCTTGATCTGCTCCTGCTATGTGGTTTACTGGGGCACTTGTGGGTCTCAATTTAGCATCTCGCAATTCAAACATCCCAAGCTTCCCATTTAGCGTCCCCCTGTAACATCCTAGCACATATTTACCTAATTCTCCTGGGGAAGGCATTGTAATGCTTATGAACAAAAGAAGACAGTTGCCTGGGTGTTTACATGATTTAGTCGGGACTCCCCCCAAATACAGAGACATCCGGTCAAGAAGGGATTTGCCATGTTCGTCTGTCCTTGCCAACCCTTCTTGGGGTCTATATCCCCACTTTTTCCCTGTGTTCCACCCTACATCTGACCATGAGTTACAGTTCTCATTCCCGGGACGGGTTACACAGATGTAGAACTGTGCTTCGCCCTTGTACTGGTATGATGGATCCCATCTAATGTCCTCTGTCCCTTGACAATCTACAATATCACAAAAATCAAAGAAATACTCTTCATACGGGGCCGTGGTATGTACCCAAAAGGTTGTGATTTAACAATTATCTGTGATTATTAGACAACTTAAACAGAAAAGGATATAGAGCTTCATTTTGTCTTCCCTTTGCAGTGTGACGCGTGTATCCAGGTGGGTTTCCC
This sequence comes from Engystomops pustulosus, assembly GCF_040894005.1. Classification (NCBI taxonomy): domain Eukaryota; kingdom Metazoa; phylum Chordata; class Amphibia; order Anura; family Leptodactylidae; genus Engystomops; species Engystomops pustulosus. The sequence continues at coordinate 73,729,839 of NC_092419.1, forward strand.
TTCAAGTTTCACCGCTGTAGGTGTTACCAGGACCACTGTATAAGGTCCCTCGAATCTGGGTTGGAAGCAATCTTTCCGGATATGCTTCTTCACATATACTTGATCACCTGGTTGGAAGTTGTGGACTACGTCACTTGATGACTCTGGAAGAGAAGCAACAACTGCAGCATGCAGATTAGTTAATTCCTTGGACAATTCAATTACATATTGTACAGTCTTATCATGACTTTCAGACAATTCCTGCTTACTTATCACGGGAAAAACTGGTGGTTTGCCAAACAAAATCTCATAGGGGGTGAGACCATGCTTAGCCTGGGCAGTGTGTCGGACATGATACAGAGCAATGGGGAGCAATTCTGGCCAGGGGAGGGGACTGTCCTGGGTCATTTTGAGCAATTTGTTCTTTAGGGTACCATTCATCCTCTCTACCTTTCCTGAGCTCTGTGGGTGGTATGGTGTGTGTAGGCCCAAATCTACTCCCAACATATTCCATAATTCTCTGAATATCTGAGAAGAAAAAGCAGGGCCCTGGTCAGACTCTATGACTTGCGGCACCCCAAATCTGCAAACTGTCTCAGTGATCAGTTTCTTTGCTGTAGTTTTTGATGTCATGTTAGCTACTGGGTACGCCTCTGGCCATCCGGAGAACATGTCTACTACTACAAGTACATATTCGTGTTTTCCCTCCTTGGGTAGCTGGATGTGGTCCACTTGGATCCTTTGAAATGGGTATTCTGGTTTGGCAAGGTGTTGTTGGGGTACCTTTGCTGTAGGGGCGGGATTGCAGGCGGCGCATACGGTACAGGCCTGGTTGTATGCAGCAATGGCAGGTGTGATTCCTGGGGCATGGTAGATTCTCTGGATGCAGGCGTAAGCTTGGTTCTTTCCCCTATGGGTGGCTCCATGGGCCCATGCGATGACTGCAGGGTACAATCGCCTAGGGAGGCATATCAGGTTTCCTACTTTCCAGATACCTTGATCTTTTTCAGCACCTTGCTGTTTCCATTGCTTTTTCTCTTCTGAGGTAGCTCGGTGTTGTTCTTCCATTATCCGGTTGTTCATTCCTGGCCTGCAAACACCTTCGGTGTCTGACTCTGTATCTGGTTTTTCTTTCTTTCCAAGTTTCTTCGCCTGGGCTCTGGTAACTATCATGGTGGGATATGCATCTTGTAATGTAGGATCCAGCCATTTGGAGAACACATTACCCAAAGCTGCTTCTTTTGCCGCTTGATCGGCTAGATGATTGCCCCTGGCATTTCTACTATTGAGTTTGCCATGCGCTTTTACTTTGATCACCGCTACCTTGGTGGGTAGCTCCAGTGCTGACATAAGGGACTTAATGCGTTCTGCATGCTTCACAGGTGTTCCTTGAGCTGTGATAAACCCTCTGTTCTTCCAGATCATTCCGAAGTCATGGACGACGCCGCAAGCATATCTGGAATCTGTCCTTATATTGGCAGTTTTTCCTTTAGCCAGTATACAGGCTATTTCCAAAGCCAAGAGTTCGGCTTCCTGCGCTGATAAGTGTGGTGGTAGCGCTTCTGCTATGAGGACTTCGGTCTCAGAGGTGACAGCAAAACCTGTATGGAACTTTCCTGAGTCATCAGCATATCTTGATCCGTCCGTCCAAAGGTCTAAGTCAGCTTGAGGCATCTCTTCCTCCGTGACATTAGCAGGTGAGGCAGTCTCTTCTTCCAAAAGTTGTAAACAGTTGTGTTCCAGCTTTTCAAAGGGTATGTGCCCTTCCGCTTCTCCAGAGGCCTGTGATATAAAGGTGGCCGGGTTCACTGTTTGACATCTTTTAAAAGTAATGTGTGTAGGCAGTAGTAGCGAGCACTGCAGTCTGAGGTGCCTTTGGTGTGTCAAATGTCTGGGCAGAGTTTGTTGTAACACTGCTGCCAGGTCATGCGGTGCCTGTATCACCAAGTCATGTCCCAGGACGATATCCGCTGTTTTATCCAACAGTAGATGTGCGGCATGTACAGCCTTCAGGCAAGTGGGCGCTGTTCTGGCGACTGGGTCAAGTCTGGCTGAGTAGTATCCAATTGGTCTTTGTCTCCCAGTATGGAGTTGTGTCAGTACTCCAGACGCATGCCCATGAGCCTCTGAAATAAAAAGGTTGAATTCTTTGTCATAGTTGGGAATGCCCAATGCTGGGGCACTAGCTACTGCCTTCTGCAGGTAGTTGAAAGAATCCACTTGTCGCTGGTAGGTTGCCCGATCCACGGCATATTGTGGCAATGGGCCTCCTGTTTTCAAACAATCATAAAGAGGCTGCATGTTGACTGAAGCATCCGGTATCCATTGCCGACAGTAGGTGACTAGGCCCAAGAAGGTTTGGAGTTGAGAAATAGTTCCTGGGTAAGGGAGGGCTAAAATAGTCAATTTTCTTTCCTCGGTGAGGTGTCTTGCACCCTGAGAGATGCAGTGTCCAAGAAACACAACTTTGGATTGGCACCACTGCACCTTGTCCTTGGAGACTCTGCAATTGATGGTATACAGAAAATGGAGTAGAGACAGTGAAGCAGGACCGATGGTGGAAGCAGCGCCACAAAGCAAAAGGTCATCCACGTATTGTAACAGTGTGACCCTGGGGTTCTCTAGAATCCATGGTTGTAGAAGTGTCTTCATAGCCTGGGTGAATTGATTGGGACTATTCTGGGCTCCTTGTGGTGTCCTGGTCCAGGTTAGTTGTCCCCCCTGTTGTGTAAAGGCGAAAAGGTATCGGCAGCTTTCGTGCAACGGCACACTGAAGAAAGCGTTTGCCAAATCAATCACGGTAAACATATCGGCTTGGGCAGGGACCCCCGAAAGTAGGGTGTTGGGGTTGGGAACCACAGGGGTTTCCAGGATGGTAGCAGCATTCACCGCCCTCAAGTCTTGTACCAGTCTATATTTGGGTGGTTGACCTTTGACTGATTTCTTCTTTATTGGAAACAATGGGGTATTGCACGGGGAGGTGCACCTCACCAATACTCCTGCCTCCTGGAGAGTTGATATTTGCTCCCCCAAGCTTTCTTCTTGACAGGCCTTAAGCGGATATTGAGGCAATCTGGGGTATGCAGCCCCTTCTTTAAGGTACACCATGACCGGTGGAACTGGGAGTAGCCCAACATCATCGGGTCCTTGAGACCAGAGACCACTGGGTAACTGGTTAAACAGGTCCGTCATTTTCAGAGAATCCTTGATCTGTAAAGACATGATGCTGGGTAGGGCTTTTAATATACATCGATAAGAGGCTCCACCCTGGGAAGTGGGGTCTTTAAGTTCCAAAGTCATGCCTTCTGCTGTGTAGGAGATGTTGGCTCTTAGTTTCTGTAGAAAATCAGCTCCCAGTAGATTGATGGGGCAGGTGTCTGAGACAAGAAACTGTATCATTGTGTCTGGGAAGGGACCAGCAGATATAGGGACAGTTAGTGGGGAGGAGTGAGTAGTACCTTCAATGCCAATACAAGTAAGAGTATCTTCTGACAAAGGGACTGTAGGGGGCAGGGCTTTTGCTGAGATGACTGAAGTGGCCGCGCCAGTATCCACCATAAAACTAAGGGGTTGTTGATCCACTTGTAAAGTTACCATTCCACAGGGTGAATGTTTGGAAACATTGGGGCAGATGGGGACTGGCTGGCCTGACCTTCATTGCCTAGGGTCCCAGGGTTGTTGGGTATGGTAGGATCTTGGTTCAGCCCTGGGATTTCTTCCGGGACGCTGATCCCATGAGGGATAAGACTGGGGTGGGAGGTCGGCCGGGAGGTTGGCCTTACAGTGTCTTTTATAATGACCTGGGCGGTGACATCTCCAACACATAGGAGGCCCAGTTTGCCAGGTAGGGAGCCTGGCTTGTGCCTCCCTCAGATATGGCTGACATTGCTGATCCTGGCGGGGAACTTGCCATCGTTGTGGCCAATTCTCTGACTGATAATTCGGGCTGGGGCCTGGCCTATTATATGGACTAGGTTGCTGTTGCATCATAATGGGGATTCCCCCTGTATCATCCTCCTCCTCACCATCTTCTGCATCTTTCGTTGTAAGCATCATAATTTTCTTCTTTTTCTTCTCTTTCTTATCTTTGGCCATAGAACGTTGAAATCCTTTTACTATAGTGACTGCATCTTTGTAGTCAGCAGAATATATTTCGGGTCTGGTTCTGATAATCTTTTCCTTAAGGTTCTCTTCCAACCCATCGATAAAAGCCTTTACTAACATGGTAGCCTGAATTTTGTTGTGTGCTGAGAATCCGAGATCCTCAAACTGCTGTATCATTCTAGCAGCATACTTTTCTGCTGACTCATCAGGTTCCTGCTGTACATCCTGAATGCTGCCGGCTTGATCACTGAGACAAGCTTGTGCCCACCCTTTTAATTGCTCAATAAATTGTATGCCTGAATCATGTGTAGTCTGATCAGTGATTTTGGATGCATATAAATGTTGGAGTATTGTTTTGAGATAGGTCTCAGGTGCCCTAACAGTAATCACATTAAACAGATCTTTCCAAGTTCCCCCAAATATTTTCCTGTTAATGTCCAGTATCCGGACAAACTGCATAGGGAATTTATCAGGTTCAGGGAGTTTTTCCACCAACGAGTCCAACTGTTTGGGACTAAAAGGGACATATCTTACTGTAATCTCGGTTTCATCTGGTTGCACTATGTTTACAGGGGTTACAGGAGCAACATCTTCATTATCCACTAATCCCATCTGTTTAGCAGTGTGACACAAAGTTTGAGTGATGGGAGGGGAATTGGAAACCAACCTAATCTCTTCTATATCTGCTGATTCGGGGGATTTTATGAACTGGAGGACAGTCCGCAGATGTATCTTAATACATTCAGCTACTGGATATTGATAAATACCTAGGGATATCAGGGGTAAAGACACACTTCTGCGAGGCATATATCGGTGTTCCACTTTAGCAGCGGACACTAATGAATTCCAAACTGCTGACCGGAGTACTGGCTCGTATCTCTGGCTCCTGCCCATCCCAAACAGGACCCACTGCATGAATGAGGACATCGCAGGGCAAATACCCAGAATTAGCAACTACCACGGCTCCTGGCTCAAGATAACCGTTACTCTGTATAAATTGTGTGCTCTCACGCTGAATCTGAGTACCCCCTTTCTTACTTATTTCCCTGGCTAGACCTCCATAATGTTTAAGGCTAGTGTTGGCTGGATTCACTACGGCTCCCACCTCATGAGTAGTTATGTCCCCATGTCCCAGGGTAAGAATTAACTGACCTCCTGTAGGGGTATTATACATCCGTGTGAGCCTAGGGACCCACTTTTCTAACTCTGGCATGGGTGGTGGGGGTGGTAATGATAGTGGGGAAATTGCTATTGATTCCTTGGTTACCCAGGAACAACTTCGGGCAGAATTTGTGGGTAATTCCTCGGAGGAGCGGGACTGCAAGGGTGCATCTGAGTGGGAGAATTGTGGCTTTAGGGATGGGCAGGGCTTTAAAGCTGGGCCTTTAACATCCAGCTTTGGAGAACGTATAACTTGATGCTCTTCCTCCTCGTCCTCCTCATCATCTGACCGTATAACTGACCTGCGCATCAGGACAGCCTCCTGGAGCTCCTGCCCATAATTCCCCCCTGTTTGTGCCTGCGGTGTACTAGTAACATGCATGTTTAAAGGAGGGGCTGGTGGGGTCTGAGGGGAACCTTTTTGTACTTGCTTAGGGGCTTGTCTTTTTGACTGTCCCATGAACACGGGGGTGGGGTCTTCAGTTGACTTCTCACCCAATACATTCTCAACTCCCGGTTCCACTTGTGAGGCCACAGGGGCTGGACCCTGATAGTATTGACCGGAGGAAGTAATGAGAGGGTATAGGGGTTGAACTATGGGTGTACCAAGATGGCCACTAGGTGGGGTTAAAGGCGGGGCTTGAACCAAAGGGGGTTGAACCAAATTATGGGTAGGTCTGGGGGCACCACATTGACGGCATGACTCTGCCCACTCAGGATTTTGTAAACCACAAACTGTACATGTCCACCCTTTTGGACAAGGCCGGCCGCCATTATAGGGCGGTGGCTGAGCACATGGTGCTATCGCCATCTTAGTTCCACATTTCACATCTCTATCTAAAGGCTTCACATATCCATATAGCACTTCCGCTTTTGCTGAACCACCATCTCCTCGCACTTCTGACCAGCCTTCAACTTGTAATGCTCTAGCCACTCTGTAGTGGGCCTGAGCAGCTTCCAGTATGCCCTTATCTTCTAACACACCTCTACTTGTGGTTAGAATTTGCTTCCACACTGAAGGCTGCAGCCTTCCCTTTGAGGGCATATCAACATACTTGTACAACCTCGCACAATTATTAACATACTTTTTACCTTCCCTTTTTTCAACAAGCCCGACTGCAGTCTCTGCCCCCTCGGGGAGGGTATGCACTTTCTTAAACACACCTAACATCATGTTCTAACAAGATACACGTTGGTGTAGCTACTCACTCAACGCAGGGGCCCCGGCTCACCGTTGTGTGTCAGCAAAATAACAAAGTCCCTAACCTACCCGACCTCTAATCACACATCCGTTAGAGCTATTAATTAGCTCATAAACCGTGCTTCCCTCGGTACCTCAATCAGCCGGTCTCCTAGTGAGCCAATGCTATCTTCTTTCCGGTCTCTAACCCTAGACCACCTTAATTCCCTCCCCCCGTATAAAATAATAAAAACAATGAAACAATAAAAACAATAAAAACAATCCGGACACGTAACCAGTGCCCAATATATCCCCAGAACAGAGGATGTCAATCTGTACTATTCTCAGTCCGCAAACTTCCTCCCCAGCTTCTACAGAAGGGGGGCAGAGACTCTATATGTCACAATGAAGCCCTTTACTTTCACTTTCCACCCAGAAGTCTGACTCAGTGCCTGAGAGAATGAGGCGTGGTGATTATTCAGTGACACACCATAGGGAAGTGTCACTATACATCAGTTCTGAACCATCCCAGCGATCACCGTAAAGAAAATGAGTCTCACCACTCAGACAATCAGCCCTTAGACCCGAAAAGTATCAGAAGCTACTAACTTATTCCACACCAATGATCACAGGGAAGTCCAACACATATATAATATGCATCAACTTACCGTGACTCAGTGAGGCCGCGCGGTCCTCTATTGGTGTAGACAAGCGTTCGTCCCCCGTCCTCTGGTTCGGGTCCTCGGGTGTATGGTATCAGCGGGGATGGCCCCACGTTCGGGCGTCAGCTGTCAGGGTCGGGTCAATCCCGCCTTACACTCTTCTCTCAGACACTCCAAATTATTTGAGCATGCGTGCACGTTTGGATAAGAAAAGACAGAAGACTGAAGTTCTGTTTTATCTTAGGTTCATGCTCTTAACTTGCCGAACAGAAAAAAGAGATGAACTGTCTTTATTTCCTGATTACATAGCTTCTTATACTCATAGGAAAAGGTGTGGTTACATACATTAAAATCATTATAATTGGTTATAGCTAAGCATATATGTCTGGCCCTCCGTTCTTGCTGATTGGTCTTCCAACTTAGATTATGGTTGCCATGCAGACGTCATCTTCTGCAGCCTGAAGATTAGGAAGTTAACCTTCACTCCAAAAACCTGGTACTATCTTTGGAGTAACATCTGCTCTTCCATCTTCTGCTTTCCATCACAAGACTTGAGTTTCGCTGATAGTTGCATGTCTGGTTAAAACTGATGTAAGGGAAAAGCTCTGTATTTCTCAACAGACAAAGTACAAACTATAGGGCAAAGGGCACATGTATACAATCATAAAACATATAATCATTAGAAGCATAAAATCATTATTTTGGCCCTCACAACCTGACTACCAGTTCTGGTGGAAGTTGACATCTGGCAGTCTACAATCGCTCGGCGCTGCTGGTAAACTCTGGATAACATGGTCAGTGTTGAATTCCACCTCGTGGGCACGTCGCACAACAGTCGGTGAGCGGGCAGTTGGAGGCGGCGCTGCGCTGCCCTGAGAGTGGCAGCATCTGTGCTGGACTTCCTGAAATGCGCACAGATGCGGCGCACCTTCGTGAGCAAATCAGACAGATTGGGGTATGTCTTGAGGAAACGCTGAACTATCAGATTTAACACATGGGCCAGGCATGGCACATGTGTCAGTCTGCCGAGTTGCAGAGCCGCCACCAGGTTACGGCCGTTGTCACACACAACCATGCCTGGCTTCAGGTTCAGCGGTGCCAGCCACAGATCAGTCTGCGCCGTGATGCCCTGTAATAGTTCTTGGGCGGTGTGCCTTTTATCGCCTAGGCTCAGCAGTTTGAGCACCGCCTGCTGTCGCTTAGCGACGGCACTGCTGCTGTGCCTAGAGCTACCGACTGATGGCGCCATGCCCACGGATGGTCGTTCGGAGGAGGAGGTGGAGGAGGGGTGGGAGGAGGAGGAGGCATAGTAGGCCTGAAACACCTGGACCGAGGTAGGCCCCGCAATCCTCGGCGCCGGCAGTATATGACCAGCCGCAGGGTCACACTCGGTCCCAGCCTCCACCAAGTTAACCCAATGTGCCGTCAGAGATATATAGTGGCCCTGCCCGGCAGCACTCGTCCACGTGTCCGTGGTCAGGTGGACCTTGTCAGAAACGGCGTTGGTCAGGGCACGGATGATGTTGTCTGACACGTGCTGGTGCAGGGCTGGGACGGCACATCGGGAAAAGTAGTGGCGGCTGGGGACCGAATACCGAGGGGCGGCCGCCGCCATGAGGCTGCGAAAGGCCTCGGTTTCTACTAGCCTATAGGGCAGCATCTCCAGGCTTAGCAATCTGGAGATGTGCACATTAAGGGCTTGGGCGTGCGGGTGGGTTGCACTATATTTGCGTTTCCGCTCCAGCGTCTGGGGTATGGAGAGCTGAACGCTGGTGGATGCTGTGGAGGATCGTGGAGGTGACAATGGGGTTTTTGTGGCAGGGTCCTGGGCAGGGGGCTGACTATCAGCTGACACAGGGGAAGGAGCAGTGGTGTGCACGGCCGGAGGTGAACGCGCTTGTTGCCACTGAGTGGGGTGTTTAGCATTCATATGCCTGCGCATACTGGTGGTAGTTAAGCTAGTAGTGGTGGAACCCCTGCTGAAGGAGCCGCAGGAGCCCTCGCCACGGGAGCTTCACTAGTTGACACATTTGGCGCTGATGCACCAGCTCTGGCCCTGCCTCTCCGTCTGGCCCCACCACTGCCTCTTCCAACCTGTTCTGGTCGAGGACTCTCCTCCGTCTCAGAAGCACTGTGTTCACCCGGCCTCTCAACCCAGCTTGGGTCTGTCACCTCATCATCCTCCGATCCCTCAGTCTGCTCCCCCCTCGGACTTCCTGCCCTGACAACAACTTCCCCACTGTCTGACAACCGTGTCTCCTCATCGTCGGACACCTCTTTACACACTTCTTCCACTACGTCAACAAGGTCATCATCACCCACAGACTGCGACTGGTGGAAAACCTGGGCATCGGAAAATTGCTCAGCAGCAACCGGACAAGTGGTTTGTGACTGTGGGAAGGGTCCAGAAAACAGTTCCTCAGAGTATGCCGGTTCAAATGGCAAATTTTGCTGGGAGGGGGCAGACTGGGGGGGAGGAGGCTGAGGTGTAGGAGCTGGAGGAGTGCCGTTTTCGGTGACATGGGTGGACTGCGTGGAAGACTGACTGGTGGACAAATTGCTCGAAGCATTGTCGGCAATCCACGACATCACCTGTTCGCACTGTTCTGGCCTCAACAGTGCTCTACCACGATTCCCAGTAACTTCAGACATGAACCTAGGGAGTGTAGCTCTGCGGCGTTCCCCTGCTCCCTCATAAACAGGTGGTGTCTCACCCCGCCCAGGACCACGGCCTCTGACCCCTGCAGTAGTTGGACGCCCACGTCCCCGCCCTCGTCCTCTACCCCTAGCCCTCGGGTTAAACATTTTGAAAATGAGAGTTATAACTTGTATTTTTTTTTTAACTTTTTTTTTTTTTTTTTTGTTTTTTTTTTGTGTTTTTTAGTTTTTAAAACCAAACGATGCTATCCTATTGCTATGGCTATTTTCTAGCCAAGTATTACAGCACACTACTATGCCAGATGAGATGACGCTGAGTTATGAAAAAAATAAACGTAAAATAAAAAAGGAAATGGCAGACTGTGCCTAGTTGAAATACAACCCCGGGCCCTAATAAATTTTCCCACTTCGGTCTTTGCGATGGATATGTGCGTCACTAAAACACAGTGGTCGCAAGTCTGACTCCAAATTGCTCCCAATTTGATAGTAGATGCACTGCAGCAAGTACAGCCACCAGCAGATCAACCAGAAATCAAATATATATAACGCTACTGTAGGCGTAATTAAGACGTTTGTATTCTCCTATGGCTATTTTCTAGCCAAGTATTACAGCACACTACTATGCCAGATGAGATGACGCTGAGTTATGAAAAAAATAAACGTAAAATAAAAAGAAACTGGCAGACTGTGCCTAATTGAAATACAACCCCGGGCCCTAATAAATTTTCCCACTTCGGTCTTTGCGATGGATATGTGCGTCACTAAAACACAGTGGTCGCAAGTCTGACTCCAAATTGCTCCCAATTTGATAGTAGATGCACTGCAGCAAGTACAGCCACCAGCAGATCAACCAGAAATCAAATATATATAACGCTACTGTAGGTGTAATTAAGACGTTTGTATTCTCCTATGGCTATTTTCTAGCCAAGTATTACAGCACACTACTATGCCAGATGAGATGACGCTGAGTTATGAAAAAAATAAACGTAAAATAAAAAGAAACTGGCAGACTGTGCCTAATTGAAATACAACCCCGGGCCCTAATAAATTTTCCCACTTCGGTCTTTGCGATGGATATGTGCGTCACTAAAACACAGTGGTCGCAAGTCTGACTCCAAATTGCTCCCAATTTGATAGTAGATGCACTGCAGCAAGTACAGCCACCAGCAGATCAACCAGAAATCAAATATATATAACGCTACTGTAGGCGTAATTAAGACGTTTGTATTCTCCTATGGCTATTTTCTAGCCAAGTATTACAGCACACTACTATGCCAGATGAGATGATGCTGAGTTATGAAAAAAATAAACGTAAAATAAAAAGAAACTGGCAGACTGTGCCTAATTGAAATACAACCCCGGGCCCTAATAAATTTTCCCACTTCGGTCTTTGCGATGGATATGTGCGTCACTAAAACACAGTGGTCGCAAGTCTGACTCCAAATTGCTCCCAATTTGATAGTAGATGCACTGCAGCAAGTACAGCCACCAGCAGATCAACCAGAAATCAAATATATATAACGCTACTGTAGGCGTAATTAAGACGTTTGTATTCTCCTATGGCTATTTTCTAGCCAAGTATTACAGCACACTACTATGCCAGATGAGATGACGCTGAGTTATGAAAAAAATAAACGTAAAATAAAAAGAAACTGGCAGACTGTGCCTAATTGAAATACAACCCCGGGCCCTAATAAATTTTCCCACTTCGGTCTTTGCGATGGATATGTGCGTCACTAAAACACAGTGGTCGCAAGTCTGACTCCAAATTGCTCCCAATTTGATAGTAGATGCACTGCAGCAAGTACAGCCACCAGCAGATCAACCAGAAATCAAATATATATAACGCTACTGTAGGCGTAATTAAGACGTTTGTATTCTCCTATGGCTATTTTCTAGCCAAGTATTACAGCACACTACTATGCCAGATGAGATGACGCTGAGTTATGAAAAAAATAAACGTAAAATAAAAAGAAACTGGCAGACTGTGCCTAATTCTACTCAAACCCCTAATAAATTTTCCCACTTTGGTGTTTGAGGTGGATATGTGTGTCACTAAGAGCTAAACACAACGGTAGCAAGTCCCCCTGCTAATTCCTCACAATATGGTACTAGCTGCAAATTAAAAAAAAAAAAAATTATAACGTTATTGTAGCCCTAAGAAGGGCTGTTGGGTTCTTTTAGAATCACTCCTGCCTAACAGTAAGCTAATAGAACACCCTAACGCTTTCCCTGAGCAGCAGCAGCTCTCTCCCTAGCGGCATCCAGACAGAGAATGATCCGAGCAGCGCGGGCAGCGGCTAGTCTATCCCAGGGTCACCTGATCTGGCCAGCCAACCACTGCTATCTACGTGTAAGGGTACCACGTCATGCTGGGTGGAGTGCAGAGTCTCCTGGCTTGTGATTGGCTCTGTTTCTGGCCGCCAAAAAGCAAAACGGCGGGAGCTGCCATTTTCTCGAGCGGGCGAAATACTCGTCCGAGCAACGAGCAGTTACGAGTACGCTAATGCTCGATCGAGCATCAAGCTCGGACGAGTATGTTCGCTCATCTCTAATCGTAATCCAAGACCGTCCAGATTACATTGCTGAAGCAAACAACATTCTATCGGATTCATCCTTCTATGGACCCCTACAAACAAACCCCCTTCCAACCGATTATACCACTTACACCAATTTGATTCATGAAGCCTCCTCCCAAAATTTGCTCAGCAAGAAAGAAAAACAATTCCTCACTGTCAGCAACCCACCCCTCCCCTTCTTTTACCACCTACCCAAGATCCATAAATCCCTTACCAACCCACCTGGCCGCCCCATTATCTCTGGTATAAACTCTTTAACTTGCAATCTGTCACACTATATAGACCTCCACCTTCAACCCTTTGTCCTACAGTTACCATCCTATCTAAAAGACTCAACCCAACTGATCAATGAACTTCTACGACTCAACAACCTTACCAACCCCCACAATAACTGCAAAGCTTGGTCGCTACTAACAGCTGACGTATCAGCACTGTATTCCAACATCCCACACGCCCTAGGAATCAAATCCATTGAGAACTTTCTATCATCAAATCCGAAGATGCCCCCAGCACAGACTGCTTTTCTTCTTGAAAGCATTAACTTCATTCTCCACCACAATTCCTTCTCTTTTGATAATAACATTTACCGCCAGATCAAAGGCTGCGCAATGGGCACAAGATTTGCCCCATCGTATGCAAACCTGTATATGGGCACTTTCGAACAAGAATACATCCTCAGCCCCAATCCCTTCCGTGATCACATCATCTTCTTTCACCGTTATATAGACGATTTGTTCTTTATCTGGGAAGGCAACATAGACACAGCCACTGAATTTATCAACCACCTGAACAACAATAATATGGGCCTCAGTTTCACCCACAATTTTTCCACCACACAAATCGATTTCCTGGACCTCACAATCCAACTCAGTGACACAGGCACCTTCTCCACCAGCACACACTTCAAATCTGTGGATGTAAACAGCTATCTGGATTTCCACAGTGCACACCACACCCCATGGCTCTGCAACATCCCCTACGGACAATTCAAACGCATCCGAAAAAACTGCTCAGACACTACCACTTTCATCAACCAGGCCAAAATCCTCAAACAAAGGTTTAAGGACAAACACTACCCCAAACAACTAGTACAAGATGCATATATCAAAACATTATCCCTCACCCAGAATCATTGTCTTCAACCAAGTAAGCAATTACCTCACCAACAACCAAACAACAATAAAACTTCCCCACTCAACTTCATTACAACATACAACACTAGTCACAGCAATATTAAACGCATCCTGACTAAACACTGGCCCATTCTACTCAGCGACCCTCATCTCAAACTCTCTCTACCCAACCGTCCATCAGTTACTTTCAGACGAGCCAGAACCCTCCGAAATATACTCGCTCCCAGCAAACTCAAGATGACAACTAAGACCCAATCCACCACCTTCCTGACACTCAAAGGATCCTACAAATGTGGCACACCCAGATGTCTATGTTGCTCCAACATCCAGCACAAAAGAAAGATCTTCATCTCAACCACCACCGGTGAGTCTTTCAAAATTGCCTCCTTCCTCAACTGCCACTCTTCCTTTATCATTTATTTGCTTGAATGCCCATGCAACCTACAGTACATTGGCAGAACTACCCAGGAATTACACATCCGTATGAACAATCACAGGTCCAACATTACAAACGGCTATCTGAAACACAGCGTCTCGAGCCACTTTGCTCTCAAACACGGCAAGGACTTTAGCGACATCAGGATCACCCCGATTGAAGAGATCCCCTCCACCACCAGCAACAGATTTCAAAAACTCCGCCAACGAGAATCATACTGGATCTACAAATTGGACACCCTCTCCCCCGCTGGTCTTAATGATATGGTTGAAACATCATTCTAACCCCATATTCACACCTCCCCTTCCTCTGGATTCCACTACGGACCTCCTCTGACTACCCCCTAACAAGACTCTAATTAATCAACTAATTAATTAACCAACGAACAATGACTTTTTAATCTAATTTCTAATTTTCAATCTTTATTAAGAACTATCTGTATTGTCTCGGCTCATTTTTGTCATTTTTAATGCCTCCATTATACTAATTCAATGTATTACTTTGTCCACTCTTGTATCCTGTACTTAACTATCTAATTATTTATCTAACCAACCATCCAATTGTTTATATTTATATATTTACATGTTTATATATATATATATATATATGTATATTTATTAATAGATTTATTTATTTACTTAATTATTAGAGATGAGCGAACATACTCGTCCGAGCTTGATGCTCGTTCGAGCATTAGCGTACTCGAAACTGCTCGTTGCTCGGACGAATACTTCGCCCGCTCGAGAAATCTCCCGCATCTCCCGCCGTTTTGCTTTTTGGCGGCCAGAAACAGAGCCAATCACAAGCCAAGAGACTCTGCACTCCACCCAGCATGACGTGGTACCCTTACACGTCGATAGCAGTGGTTGGCTGGCCAGATTAGGTGACCCTGGAATAGACTAGCCCCTGCCTGCGCTGCTCGGATCATTCTGTGTCTGGATGCCGCTAGGGAGAGAGCTGCTGCTGGTCAGGGAAAGCGTTAGGGTGTTCTATTAGAATAGTGTTAGGCAGGAGTGATTCTACAAGAACCCAACAGCCCTTCTTAGAGCTACAATAAAGTTATACTTTTTTTTTTTAATTTGCTTGTGGCTGGGCTTGCTGGCACTAGTAGTGCAGCTAGTACCATATTGTGAGGAATTTGCAGGGGGACTTGCTACCGTTGTGTTTAGCTCTTAGTGACACACATATCCACCTCAAACACCAAAGTGGGACAATTTATTAGTGCTTTGATTAGAATTAGGTTGAGTCTGCTGATTTTTTTTTTTTTTACCTTTATTTCATATTATAGCTCAAACTCAAAGCAGTGTGCTCTCATTGTAGGCTACAAAATAGCCATAGGAGAACCCCAACTGCTTACTTAGGCCTACAATAGCGTTATATTTTCCTTTTTTTTGTTTGCTTGTGGCTGGGCTTGCTGGCATTAGTAGTGCAGCTAGTACCATACTGTGAGGAATTTGCTGGGAGACCTGCGACTGTTGTGTTTAGCTCTTAGTGACACGCATATCCACCTCAAACACCGAAGTGGGACAATTTATTAGGGGTTTGAGTAGAATTAGGCAGAGTCTGCTGATTTTTTTTTTTTAGCTGTATTTCAATTTATAGCTCAAACTCATCTTGCAAAGCAGTGTGCTCTCATTGTAGGCTACAAAATAGCCATAGGAGAACCCCAACGGCTTACTTAGGCCTACAATAGCGTTATTTTTTCCTTTTTTTTGTTTGCTTGTGGCTGGGCTTGCTGGCACTAGTAGTGCAGCTAGTACCATACTGTGAGGAATTTGCTGGGAGACCTGCGACCGTTGTGTTTAGCTCTTAGTGACACGCATATCCACCTCAAACACCGAAGTGGGACAATTTATTAGGGGTTTGAGTAGAATTAGGCAGAGTCTGCGTTTTTTTTTTTTTAGCTGTATTTCATTTTATAGCTCAAACTCATCTTGCAAAGCAGTGTGCTCTCATTGTAGGCTACAAATAGCCATAGGACAGTGATGGCGCACCTATGACACGCGTGTCAGCACTGACACGCGTAGTTATTTTTGCTGACACGCGGCCGCCCAGCGGCCGCTGTCCCCCCCTCCCTGTGTAATGTGCTACCCCTATGTTAATGTCCCGCCGCCCCCGTCCTTGTGTTTCTGTCCCTGTGCAATGTGCTCCCCCTGTGATAATGTCCCTGTGTAATGTGCTGCCCCTGTGGTAATGTCCCGCCCCCGTCCCTGTGTTTCTGCCCTCTGCTTACCTGTCCGGCGCCGCGTTGGTCCGCCCACCTTCTGCAACTCCTCCGGCTCCTCCAGGCTGCAATGCGTCAGGTCACGTCAGTCACGTGACCCGAGGCGCGCGGTGCAACCGGGAGGAGCCGAGCCGCCTGCAGTAAAGCTACAGGGAAGAAGACATCACTGGGTAAGTATGTAAGTTTATTATTATATGATATTTAAAGGGAGGGCGCTAGGGGTATTTTAGTAGTAAAGGGAGGGTGCTAGGGGCAATTTAGTAGTAAAGGGAGGGTGCTAGGGGTAATTTAGTAGTAAAGGGAGGCCGCTAGGGGTATTTTAATAGTAAAGGGAGGCCGCTAGGGGTATTTTAGTAGTAAAGGGAGGCCGCTAGGGGTATTTTAATAGTAAAGGGAGGCCGCTAGGGGTATTTTAGTAGTAAAGGAAGGCCGCTAGGGGTATTTTAATAGTAAAGGGAGGCCGCTCGGGGTATTTTAGTAGTAAAGGGAGGCCGCTAGGGGTATTTTAGTAGTAAAGGGAGGCCGCTAGGGGTATTTTAGTAGTAAAGGGAGGCCGCTAGGGGTATTTTAGTAGTAAAGGGAGGCCGCTAGGGGTATTTTAGTAGTAAAGGGAGGGCGCTAGGGGTAATTTAGTAGTAAAGGGAGGGTGCTAGGGGTATTTTAGTAGTAAAGGGAGGCCGCTAGGGGTATTTTAATAGTAAAGGGAGGCCGCTAGGGGTATTTTAGTAGTAAAGGGAGGCCGCTAGGGGTATTTTAGTAGTAAAGGGAGGCCGCTAGGGGTATTTTAGTAGTAAAGGGAGGCCGCTAGGGGTATTTTAGTAGTAAAGGGAGGGCGCTAGGGGTAATTTAGTAGTAAAGGGAGGGCGCTAGGGGTATTTTAGTAGCAAAGGGAGGCCGCTAGGGGTATTTTAATAGTAAAGGGAGGCCGCTAGGGGTATTTTAGTAGTAAAGGGAGGCCGCAAGGGGTATTTTAATAGTAAAGGGAGGCCGCTAGGGGTATTTTAGTAGTAAAGGTAGGGCGCTAGGAGTATTTTAATAGTAAAGGGAGGCCGCTAGGGGTATTTTAGTAGTAAAGGGAGGGCGCTAGGGGTATTTTAGTAGTAACGGGAGGCCGCTGCTGGACATGTTATTAATAAGGGGAGGCCGCTGCTGGACATGTTATTACAAAATTAGGTTAGGTGACACAGCACCCGAGTTATGCTCGTTTTTTTGGCGAATTTTGACACACTTAGCTCAAAAGGTTGCCCATCACTGCCATAGGAGAACCCCAACGGCTTACTTAGGCCTACAATAGCGTTATATTTTCCTTTTTTTTGTTTGCTTGTGGCTGGGCTTGCTGGCACTAGTAGTGCAGCTAGTACCATACTGTGAGGAATTTGCTGGGAGACCTGCGACCGTTGTGTTTAGCTCTTAGTGACACGCATATCCACCTCAAACACCGAAGTGGGACAATTTATTAGGGGTTTGAGTAGAATTAGGCAGAGTCTGCTGATTTATTTATTTTTTTTACCTTTATTTCATTTTATAGTTCAAACTCATCTTGCAAAGCACAAAATCCAGTTGTGTGCTGTCAGTGTAGGTTAGAAACTAGCCATAGCAATAGGATAGCATCGTTTTGTTAAAAAAAATAAAAAAATAAAAAAAAATAAACACAATTTTTTTTTTTTTTCAAGTTTACACTTTAATTTGGAAAATGTTTAACCCGAGGGCTAGGGGTAAAGGACGAGGGCGTGGACGTTGGCGTCCAACTACTGCAGGGGTCAGAGGCCGTGGTCCTGGGCGGGGTGAGACACCACCTGCTGATGGGGGAGCAGGGGAACGCCGCAGAGGTACACTCCCTAGGTTCATCATGTCTCAATTTACTGGGACTCGTGGTAGAGCACTGTTGAGGCCAGAACAGTGCGAAGAGGTGATGTCGTGGATTGCCGACAATGCTTCTAGCCATTTGTTCACCAGTCAGTCTTCCACGCAGTCCACCCATGTCACCGAAATCGGCACTCCTCCAGCTCCTCCACCTCAGCCTCCTTCCCCCCCCCCAGTCTGCCCCCTCCCACCAAAATTTGGCATTTGAACCGGCATACTCTGAGGAACTGTTTTCTGGACCCTTCCCACAGTCACAAACCACTTGTCCTGCCGCTGAGCTATATTCCGATGCCCAGGTTTTCCACCAGTCGCAGTCTGTGGGTGATGATGACATTATTCACGTAGTGGAAGAAGTGTGTAAAGATGTGTCGGACGATGAGGAGACACAGTTGTCAGACAGTGGTGAAGTTTTTGTCAGGGCAGGAAGTCCGAGGGGGGAGCAGACTGAGGGATCGGAGGATGATGAGGTGACAGACCCAAGCTGGGTTGATAGGCCGGTTGAACACAGTGCTTCTGAGACGGAGGCGAGTCCTATAGCAGAACAGGTTGGAAGAGGCAGTGGTGGGGCCAGACGGAGAGGCAGGGCCAGAGCTGGTGCATCAGCGCCAAATGTTGCCCATAGTCAAGCTCCCGTGGCGAGGGCTAGATTTTCAGAAGTCTGGAGGTTCTTTAAAGAAACACCGGATGACCGACGGACTGTGGTGTGCAAACTTTGCCAAACCAGGATCAGCAGGGGTTCCACCACTACTAGCTTAACTACCACCAGTATGCGCAGGCATCTGAATGCTAAACACCCCACTCAATGGCACCAAGCTCGTTCACCTCCGGCCGTGCACACCACTGCTCCTTCCCCTGTGTCATCTGCTAGTCAGCCCCCTACCCAGGACACCGGCCCAAACACCTCCCGTGCGAAAACCCCATCTTCGCCTCCACGATCCTCCACAGCATCCACCAGCGTTCAGCTCTCCATACCCAAGACGCTGGAGCGCAAAAGGAGGTATAGCGCAACCCACCCACACGCCCAAGCCCTCAACGTCCACATCTCCAAGTTGCTTAGCCTGGAGATGCTTGTCTATATGCTGGTAGAGACCGAGGCCTTTCGAAACCTCATGGCGGCGGCCGCCCCTCGGTATTCGTTCCCCAGCCGTCACTACTTTTCCCGATGTACCGTCCCAGCCCAGCACAAACACGTGTCAGAGAAAATCCTCCGTGCCCTGACCAACGCCGTTTCTGACAAGGTCCACCTGACCACGGACACGTGGGCGAGTGCAGCCGGGCAGGGCCACTATATATCGCTGACGGCACATTGGGTTAACTTGGTGGAGGCTGGGACCGAGTCTGACCCTGGGGCTGGTCATATACTGCCGACGCCGAGGATTGCGGGGCCTACCTCGGTCCAGGTCTCAAAGGCCTACTATGCCTCCTCCTCCTACCCCTCCTCCACCTCCTCCTCTGAATTACCATCCATGGGCATGGCGCCATCAGTCGGTAGCTCTAGGCACAGCAGCAGTGCCATCGCTAAGCGACAGCAGGCGGTGCTCAAACTGCTGAGCCTAGGCGATAAAAGGCACACCGCCCAAGAGTTATTACAGGGCATCACAGCGCAGACTGATCTGTGGCTGGCACCGCTGAACCTGAACCTGAACCAGGCATGGTTGTGTGTGACAACGGCCGTAACCTGGTGGCAGCTCTGCAACTCGGCAGACTGACACATGTGCCATGCCTGGCCCATGTGTTAAATCTCATAGTTCAGCGTTTCCTCAAGACATACCCCAACCTGTCTGATTTGCTCACGAAGGTGCGCCGCATCTGTGCGCATTTCAGGAAGTCCAGCACAGATGCTGCCACTCTCAGGGCAGCGCAGCGCCGCCTCCAACTGCCCGCTCACCGACTGTTGTGCGACGTGCCCACGAGGTGGAATTCAACACTATCCATGTTATCCAGAGTTTACCAGCAGTGCAGATAGATTGTAGACTGCCAGATGTCAACTTCCACCAGAACTGGTAGTCAGGTCAGTCAGCTTCCTCAAGTCTACAATGAGGAGTGGACGTGGATGCCTGATATCTGTCAGGTGCTGAGTAACTTTTAAGAGTCAACACAGATGGTCAGTGGTGATGCCGCCATCATCAGCCTCACCATCCCGCTGCTTGGCCTGTTGAAAAACTCTCTGGTCAGCATGAAGTCGGAAGCTTTGCGCTCGTCACAAGAGACGGGGGAAGAAGATTCCCTTGTTGATAGCCAAAGCACTCTTAGGTCTGTTTCTCAGCGCATATCGGAGGAGGTGGAGGAGGATGAGGAGGAAGAGGAGGAGAATGTTGACGAGACAGAAGAGGGGACCATTGTTCAGTCCTTCACTGTTCAGCGTGTATGGGCAGAAGAAGAGGAGTTGGAGGAGGAGGAAATGGACAGTCAGGCCAGTGAGGGGAGTGAATTCTTGCGCGTTGGGACTCTGGCGCATATGGCAGATTTCATGCTAAGCTGCCTATCCCGTGACCCTCGCGTTCAAAGAATTTATTCCAGCACCGATTACTGGGTATTCACTCTCCTAGACCCACGTTACATGCAAAATCTTTCCACTCTCATCCCTGGAGAGGAAAGGAGTGTGAGAATGCATGAATACCAGCAGGCCCTGGTGCACAAGCTGAAACAGTATTTCCCTTCTGACAGCGCTAGCGGGAGAGGGCGTACTTCTGCGGGACAAGTAGCAAGGGAGAGTAGGCGAGCAGGCAGCTTGTCCAGCACTGGCAGGGGTACGCTTTACAAGGCCTGTGCCAGTTTTATGTCACCCCAGCAAGACACTGTCACCTGTCCCCAGTCTCGGCAGAGTAGGGCTGATCTTTACAGAAAGATGGTGAGGGAGTACGTAGCTGACCATACCATTGTCCTAAATGATCACACAGCTCCCTACAACTACTGGGTTTCAAAGCTGGACATGTGGCACGAACTGGCGCTGTACGCCTTGGAGGTTCTTGCCTGCCCTGCCGCTAGCGTGTTGTCCGAGCAAGTTTTCAGTGCAGCTGGTGGCATCATCACCGATAAGCGTACACTCCTGTCAACTGACAGCGCTGACAGGCTGACGCTTATCAAGATGAATAAAGCCTGGATTTCTCCGCATTTCCATTCTCCACCAGGTGAAAGAAGCTGAACCTGAATAATGTATGCACTCCTCCTCCTCATTGTCCTCCTTCTCCTCCTCTTTGTACACTAAAGCAGAGGAAACTGGCTATTTTTTTGCCAGGGCCAACTGGCTCTGGCTATAGTACTCTATGTATTTAATTTTTCTGGAGGGCCAACTACCCTGTCCTCTGTTTTAAACAATTTTTGGGAGTTCCACATATAGGCACTCAATCTATGTAATTTTTCTGGAGGACCAGCTACCTGCTCCTCTGGTTTGAAAACTTTTTTGGACTGCCACATACAGGCACTCAATTTATTTAATCTTTTTGGAGGACCAGCTACCTGCTCCTCTGGTTTGAAAACTTTTTTGGACTGCCACATACAGGCACTCAATCTATGTAATTTTTCTGGAGGACCAGCTACCTGCTCCTCTGGTTTGAAAACTTTTTTGGACTGCCACATACAGGCACTATCCAAATTAAATTGTCTCCATAGCAGCCTCCACACGTCGTCTTTTTAGCTGCCTTCACACGTTGTCTCCATTGCTACCTCCACACGTCATCGCCATAGCTGCCTCCAAAAGTAGTCCATATAGCTGCCTCCATACATGGTCCCCTTATCAAACGAGCTGTGTCAGGCAGAATTTTGGATTGTTTTCATGGCTTTCATGTTAACTTTGTCGCCACCCTGCTGTGTAATCCACAAAATATACTGGCAAACTTTTATCATTTACCAATATTATTTCAGCGCTTCTTGCGCATCTGTTTACATTCCCCTCACCCGCCATATCCTAAACTTATAAGAACGCTACTACACTTGATCTTATACAAAAGGTTCTTAGAAGTGCTGTTTGGGGAGTAGCCTAGAGACAGGGGCTTGGATTGGCGAAAGCTCGTCTGGCAGCGGAGCGCCAGCTCCATCCCAAGATCCAACTAACATAGTTTTAACTGCAGCACCTTTAATCTACTACTAGTTCACTGCCTCCATACATGGTCCCCTTATCAAACGAGCTGTGTCAGGCAGAATTTTGGGTTGTTTTCATGGCTTCCTCATCAAACTTGTTAACTTTGTCGCCACCCTGCTGTGTAATCCACAAAATATACTGGCAAACTTTTATCATTTACCGATATTATTTGAGCGCTTCTTGCTCACCTCCTTTGGTTCCTCTCTGCCACCCATTGGTTTTAAGCCTGAGTCCATGTGGGGTATGTTGGCAAGACACTTTCTAGCCTGCCGCTGCTGCCGCTGCCTCTGCATAGTCCCCTATAGTGTCAGGGTCAATTATTGGATGTTTTAGATGCTATCTGGCCTCATTCGGTCACTCTGTCATTGCCATGCTGTTGCCCATACTTTTGGCATAAGCAGCCTCAGAGGCATCCATGCATGCTGCCCCTGCTGTTTCCTGTCCATTTCCGTGGTGTTTCCATCCTTTTCTGAAGGTTCCCAGGTGTTTGGCCAAGCTTCCCTGTGCAGAGCCTTGGTCCCCTTGAAAAATGCTCGAGTCTCCCATTGACTTCAATGGGGCTCGTTATTCGAGACGAGCACTCGAGCATCGGGAAAAGTTCGTCTCGAATAACGAGTACCCGAGCATTTTAGTACTCGCTCATCTCTATTAATTATTAGAGATGAGCGAACATACTCGTCCGAGCTTGATGCTCGATCGAGCATTAGCGTACTCGTAACTGCTCGTTGCTCGGACGAATACTTCGCCCGCTCGAGAAAATGGCAGCTCCCACCGTTTTGCTTTTTGGCGGCCAGAAACAGAGCCAATCACAAGCCAGGAGACTCTGCACTCCACCCAGCATGACGTGGTACCCTTACACGTAGATAGCAGTGGTTGGCTGGCCAGATCAGGTGACCCTGGGATAGACTAGCCGCTGCCCGCGCTGCTCGGATCATTCTCTGTCTGGATGCCGCTAGGGAGAGAGCTGCTGCTGGTCAGGGAAAGCGTTAGAGTGTTCTATTAGCTTACTGTTAGGCAGGAGTGATTGTACAACAACCCAACAGCCCTTCTTAGGGCTACAATAACGTTATACTTTTTTTTTTTATTTGCTTGTGGCTGGGCTTGCTGGCAGCTAGTACCATATTGTGAGGAATTTGCAGGGGGACTTGCTACCGTTGTGTTTAGCTCTTAGTGACACACATATCCACCTCAAACACCAAAGTGGGAAAATTTATTAGGGGTTTGATTTCAATTAGGCACAGTCTGCCAGTTTCTTTTTATTTTACGTTTATTTTTTTAATAACTCAGTGTCATCTCATCTTGCATAGTAGTGTGCTGTAATACTTGGCTAGAAAATAGCCATAGGAGAATCCAAACGGCTTACTTACGCCTACAGTAGCGTTATATATATTTGATTTCTGGTTGATCTGCTGGTGGCTGTACTTGCTGCAGTGCATCTACTAGCAAATTGTGAGCAATTTGGAGTGAGACTTGCAACCACTGTGTTTTGCGCTTAGTGACGCACATATCCATCGCAAAGACCGAAGTGGGAAAATTTATTAGGGCCCGGGGTTGTATTTCAATTAGGCACAGTCTGCCATTTCCTTTTTTATTTTACGTTTATTTTTTTATAACTCAGCGTCATCTCATCAGTGTGCTTTCATACTTGGCTAGAAAATAGCCATAGGAGAATCCAAACGGCTTACTTACGCCTACAGTAGCGTTATATATATTTGATTTCTGGTTGATCTGCTGGTGGCTGTACTTGCTGCAGTGCATCTACTAGCAAATTGTGAGCAATTTGGAGTGAGACTTGCAACCACTGTGTTTTGCGCTTAGTGACGCACATATCCATCGCAAAGACCGAAGTGGGAAAATTTATTAGGGCCCGGGGTTGTATTTCAATTAGGCACAGTCTGCCATTTCCTTTTTTATTTTACGTTTATTTTTTTCATAACTCAGCGTCATCTCATCTGGCATAGCAGTGTGCTTTCATACTTGGCTAGAAAATAGCCATAGCAATAGGATAGCATCGTTTGGTTTTAAAAACTAAAAAACACAAAAAAAAACAAAAAAAACAAAAAAAAGTTAAAAAAAAAATTCAAGTTATAACTCTCATTTTCAAAATGTTTAACCCGAGGGTTAGGGGTAGAGGACGAGGGCAGGGACGTGGGCGTCCAACTACTGCAGGGGTCAGAGGCCGTGGTCCTGGGCGGGGTGAGACACCACCTGCTTATGAGGGAGCAGGGGAACGCCGCAGAGCTACACTCCCTAGGTTCATGTCTGAAGTTACTGGGACTCGTGGTAGAGCAGTGTTGAGGCCAGAACAGTGCGAACAGGTGATGTCGTGGATTGCCGACAATGCTTCGAGCAATTTGTCCACCAGTCAGTCTTCCACGCAGTCCACCCATGTCACCGAAATCGGCACTCCTCCAGCTCCTCCACCTCAGCCTCCTCCCCCCCAGTCTGCCCCCTCCCAGGAAAATTTGGCATTTGAACCGGCATACTCTGAGGAACTGTTTTCTGGACCCTTCCCACAGTCACAAACCACTTGTCCGGTTGCTGCTGAGCAATTTTCCGATGCCCAGGTTTTCCACCAGTCGCAGTCTGTGGGTGATGATGACCTTCTTGACGTAGTGGAAGAAGTGTGTAAAGAGGTGTCCGACGATGAGGAGACACGGTTGTCAGACAGTGGGGAAGTTGTTGTCAGGGCAGGAAGTCCGAGGGGGGAGCAGACTGAGGGATCGGAGGATGATGAGGTGGCAGACCCAAGCTGGGTTGATAGGCCGGGTGAACACAGTGCTTCTGAGACGGAGGAGAGTCCTCGACCAGAACAGGTTGGAAGAGGCAGTGGTGGGGCCAGACGGAGAGGCAGGGCCAGACCTGGTGCATCAGCGCCAAATGTGTCAACTAGTGAAGCTCCCGTGGCGAGGGCTCCTGCGGCGGGGGCTAGATTTTCAGAAGTCTGGAGGTTCTTTAAGGAAACACCGGATGACCGACGGACTGTGGTGTGCAACATTTGCCAAACCAGGATCAGCAGGGGTTCCACCACTAATAGCTTAACTACCACCAGTATGCGCAGGCATATGAATGCTAAACACCCCACTCAGTGGCAACAAGCCCGTTCACCTCCGGCCGTGCACACCACTGCTCCTTCCCCTGTGTCAGCTGATAGTCAGCCCCCTGACCAGGACCCTGCCACAAAAACCCCATCGTCGCCTCCACGATCCTCCACAGCATCCACCAGCGTTCAGCTCTCCATACCCCAGACGCTGGAGCGGAAACGCAAATATAGTGCAACCCACCCGCACGCCCAAGCCCTTAATGTCCAAATCTCCAGATTGCTCAGCCTGGAGATGCTGCCCTATAGGCTAGTAGAGACCGAGGCCTTTCGCAACCTCATGGCGGCGGCCGCCCCTCGGTATTCGGTCCCCAGCCGCCACTACTTTTCCCGATGTGCCGTCCCAGCCCTGCACCAGCACGTGTCAGACAACATCATCCGTGCCCTGACCAACGCCGTTTCTGACAAGGTCCGTGGGCATGGCGCCATCAGTCGGTAGCTCTAGGCACAGCAGCAGTGCCGTCGCTAAGCGACAGCAGGCGGTGCTCAAACTGCTGAGCCTAGGCGATAAAAGGCACACCGCCCAAGAACTATTACAGGGCATCACGGCGCAGACTGATCTGTGGCTGGCACCGCTGAACCTGAAGCCAGGCATGGTTGTGTGTGACAACGGCCGTAACCTGGTGGCGGCTCTGCAACTCGGCAGACTGACACATGTGCCATGCCTGACCCATGTGTTAAATTTGATAGTTCAGCGTTTCCTCAAGACATACCACAATCTGTCTGATTTGCTCACGAAGGTGCGCCGCATCTGTGCGCATTTCAGGAAGTCCAGCACAGATGCTGCCACTCTCAGGGCAGCGCAGCGCCGCCTCCAACTGCCCGCTCACCGACTGTTGTGCGACGTGCCCACGAGGTGGAATTCAACACTGACCATGTTATCCAGAGTTTACCAGCAGCGCCGAGCGATTGTAGACTGCCAGATGACAACTTCCACCAGAACTGGTAGTCAGGTCAGTCAGCTTCCTCAAGTCTACAATGAGGAGTGGACGTGGATGTCTGATATCTGTCAGGTGCTGAGTAACTTTGAGGAGTCAACACAGATGGTCAGTGGCGATGCCGCCATCATCAGCCTCACCATCCCACTGCTTGGCCTGTTGAAAAAATCTCTGATCAGCATGAAGTCGGAAGCTTTGCGCTCGTCACAAGAGACGGGGGAAGAAGATTCCCTTGTTGATAGCCAAAGCACCCTTAGGTCTGTTTCTCAGCGCATATCGGAGGAGGTGGAGGTGGAGGAGGATGAGGAGGAAGAGGAGGAGAATGTGGGCGAGACACAAGAGGGGACCATTGTTGAGTCCTTCACTGTTCAGCGTGTATGGGCAGAAGAAGAGGAGTTGGAGGAGTTGGAGGAGGAGGAAATGGACAGTCAGGCCAGTGAGGGGAGTGAATTCTTACGCGTTGGTACTCTGGCGCATATGGCAGATTTCATGCTAGGCTGCCTATCCCGTGACCCTCGCGTTCAAAGAATTTATTCCAGCACCGATTACTGGGTGTTCACTCTCCTGGACCCACGGTACAAGCAAAATCTTTCCACTCTCCTCCCTGGAGAGGAAAGGAGTGTGAGAATGCATGAATACCAGCAGGCCCTGGTGCACAAGCTGAAACAGTATTTCCCTTCTGACAGCGCTAGCGGCAGAGTGCGTAGTTCTGCGGGACAAGTAGCGAGGGAGAGTAGGCGAGCAGGCAGCTTGTCCAGCACTGGCAAGGGTACGCTTTACAAGGCTTTTGCCAGCTTTATGTCACCCCAGCAAGACACTGTCACCTGTCCCCAGTCTCGGCAGAGTAGGGCTGATCTTTACAGAAAGATGGTGAGGGAGTACGTAGCTGACCATACCATCGTCCAAAATGATCACACAGCTCCCTACAACTACTGGGTTTCAAAGCTGGACATGTGGCACGAACTGGCGCTGTACGCCTTGGAGGTTCTTGCCTGCCCTGCCGCTAGCGTCTTGTCCGAGCGGGTTTTCAGTGCAGCTGGTGGCATCATCACCGATAAGAGTACACGCCTGTCGACTGACAGCGCTGACAGGATGACGCTTATTAAGATGAATAAAGCCTGGATTTCTCATAATTTCCAATCTCCACCAGGTGAAGGAAGCTCAACCTGAATAATTTATCCACTCCTCCTCCTCCTCATTTTCCTCCTTCTCCTCCTCTTTGTACAGTAAAGCAGAGGAAACTGGCTATTTTTTGACAGGGCCCACTGGCTCTAGCTATAGTACTTTATGCATTTAATTTTTCTGGAGGGCCACCGACCTGGTCCTCTGTTTTAAACAATTTTTGGGAGTGCCACATACAGGCACTCAATCTATTCAATTTTTCTGGAGGGCCACCTACCTGCTCCTCTGGTTTGAAAACTTTTTTGGACTGCCACATACAGGCACTCAATCTATTTCATTTTTCTGGAGGGCCACCTACCTGCTCCTCTGGTTTGAAAACTTTTTTGGACTGCCACATACAGGCACTCAATCTATTTCATTTTTCTGGAGGGCCACCTACCTGCTCCTCTGGTTTGAAAACTTTTTTGGACTGCCACATACAGGTACTCAATCTATTTCATTTTTCTGGAGGGCCACCTACCTGCTCCTCTGGTTTGAAAACTTTTTTGGACTGCCACATACAGGCACTCAATCTATTTCATTTTTCTGGAGGGCCACCTACCTGCTCCTCTGGTTTGAAAACTTTTTTGGACTGCCACATACAGGCACTATCCAAATTAAATTGTCTCCATAGCAGCCTCCACACGTTGTCTCCATTGCTACCTCCAAAAGTCGTCCATATAGCTGCCTCCATACATCGTCCCCTTATCAAACGAGGTGTGTCAGGCAGAAATTTGGGTTCTTTTCATGGATTCCACATCAAAGTTGTTAACTTTGTCGCCACCCTGCTGTGTTATCCACAAAATATACTGGCAAACTTTTATCATTTACCAATATTATTTCAGCGCTTCTTGCGCATCTGTTTACATTCCCCTCACCCGCCATATCCTAAACTTATAAGAACGCTACTACACTTGATATTATACAAAAGGTTCTTAGAAGTGCTGTTTGGGGAGTAGCCTAGAGACAGGGGCTTGGATTGGCGAAAGCTCGCCTGGCAGCGGAGCGCCAGCTCCATGCGCATCATGCGCTTCTTGCGCATCTGTTTACATTCCCCTCACCCGCCATATCCCAAACTTATAAGAACGCTACTACACTTAACTTGGTGCAGGCTGGGACCGAGTCTGACCCTGGGGCTGGTCATATACTGCCGATGCAGAGAATTGCGGGGCCTACCTCGGTCAAGGTCTCAAAGGCCTAGTATACCTCCTCCTCCTCCCACCCCTCCTCCACCTCCTCCTTCTCCGAATTACCATCCGTGGCCATGGCGCCATCAGTCGGTAGCTCTAGGCACAGCAGCAGTGCCGTCGCTAAGCGACAGCAGGCGGTGCTCAAACTGCTGAGCCTAGGCGATAAAAGGCACACCGCCCAAGAGCTATTACAGGGCATTCCACATCAAACTTGTTAACTTTGTCGCCACCCTGCTGTGTAATCCACAAAATATACTGGCAAACTTTTATCATTTACCGATATTATTTCAGCGCTTCTTGCGCATCTGTTTACATTCCCCTCACCCGCCATATCCCAAACTTATAAGAACGCTACTACACTTGATCTTATACAAAAGGTTCTTAGAAGTGCTGTTTGGGGAGTAGCCTAGAGACAGGGGCTTGGATTGGCGAAAGCTCACCTGGCAGCGGAGCGCCAGCTCCATGCGCATCATGCGCTTCTTGCGCATCTGTTTACATTCCCCTCACCCGCCATATCCCAAACTTATAAGAACGCTACTACACTTGATCTTATACAAAAGGTTCTTAGAAGTGCTGTTTGGGGAGTAGCTTAGAGACAGGGGCTTGGATTGGCGAAAGCTCGCCTGGCAGCGGAGCGCCAGCTCCATGCCAAGATCCAACTAACATAGTTTTAACTGCAGCACCTTTAATCTACTACTAGTTCACTGCCTCCATACATGGTCCCCTTATCAAACGAGCTGTGTCAGGCAGAATTTTGGGTTGTTTTCATGGCTTCCATGTTAACTTTGTCGCCACCCTGCTGTGTAATCCACAAAATATACTGGCAAACTTTTATCATGTACCGATATTATTTGATCGCTTCTTGCTCACCTCCTTTGGTTCCTCTCTGCCACCCATTGGTCCATTTAGGGTATGTCGCCATGCCACTCTCTAGCCTGCCGCTGCTGCCGCTGCCTCTGCATGCCGTCCCCTATAGTGTCAGGGTCAATTATTGGATGTTTTACATGCTATCTAGCCTCATTCTGTCACTCTGTCATGGCCATGCTGTTGCCCATAATTTTGGCATAATGGTGCGATTAAGCAGCCTCAGAGGCATCCATGCATGCTGCCCCCGCTATTTCCTGTCCATTTCCGTGGTGTTTCAATCCTTTTCTGAGGTTCCCAGGTGTTTGGCCAAGCTTCCCTGTGCAGAGCCTTGGTCCCCTTGAAAAATGCTCGAGTCTCCCATTGACTTCAATGGGGCTCGTTATTCGAGACGAGCACTCGAGCATCGGGAAAAGTTCGTTTCGAATAACGAGTACCCGAGCATTTTAGTGCTCGCTCATCTCTATTAATTATCCATCTATGCATTTAACTCTGTATTTAATTTTTGGTTAATTTATTCACTCATGTAGCCTATATTATATCCATTTATCCATTTATGCTCATCCACTCATACACCCAAGTCTGCCAAGACTCTCATCTATTTATCATATCTTCATTTATTATTATTATTTCTTCATTATTTTCTTATTTATTTATTTCCATCAATCCCCAATAATAACTTTTCTCACATCTCCATTTAATTTAACCCCATCCCATCTCCATTTCATCCTCATTTATACACACACATTCAGTACCTGTTACACACACGATTTCATTACAGAATCTGTAACCACACAATCTCATCACCCCACCGGCATGTACTCACCTCGTACATATTTCACATCTCCGCTCCATAACCCGCGCAGGCGCATTGCCCCCACATCTCCCTGATCCAGCCGCCTACCAATCAATAAAAAACCGCGTGTCTTCCCGGCGCGCTTTCAGTCCATCCCGCGCCGGTGACAGCACACAGCCCTCTTCCCCGCCACACTGAACGCAGCGGTAAGTAAGCTCTTAGCTCTATACTCCATCTGACCCCACCGCTATCATTTTTCACCCCGATCTCACTCTGCATTACATTCCTCAGGATTGGACCTTTAGGCAGCACAGCATCTGCCCTAAGACACCGCAGGACTCACTGCAGGTATTTTCCTCTATACACACCGATTATATTACCATATACCTATCTATATATATATATATATCCATATGTTCACCTATTCATTCATTACCAACCATTTAATTTACCCTTCTTTAGCTCATCTATCTCATATATTTATCTATTTGTTCATATATTTATATTTACTACTATTACCGTTATGCTCATTACTAACCAACTATTTGACCAAATACCTGTCCAATCTCAAACTAGACTCCCGGTTTACATTTTACATTTTACACATACACACCTCCTTCATCCTAACCCTGGCTTTAACTCTTGTTTTAACCCTTTTACATTCATTTTTGTGTTTTAAATTCGCATTTTATGTTTATGTCTATGTTTATGTTTACTAACCTATTAACTATTAACTACTAACTATGATATTTTATGTTCTTTACTATGCAACCCCACAGTGTTTGACCTGATGAAGACGCCATTACGGCGTTGAAACGCGTAGTCACATTTCCAATAAAAATAATCAATAATACACCTCAGATGTAGCACGTCTAACTCTTTGACCCCGTTTTTTCTCTATTTCTACACAACACATCTGGATCCACATCCAGCCCCGGGGTTTGACGCTGCAACTCCACTCCATTATCTCTCTCCCCCATATTGTGCATACTTTTGGCGCCTGGCTCTAGACAAATTCCTAAAAGTTTTTCTCTCTTCCTAGGTTAGAAACTAGGCATAGAAGAACACAACTGGCTTTCTTAGGGCTAAAATAGCGTTATATATATATTTTGTTGATTTGCTTGTGGCTGGCCTTGCTGGCACTAGTAATGCAGCTAGTACCATATTGTGACGAATTTGCAGGGAGACTTGCGAACGTTATATTTAGCTCTTAGTGACACACATATCCATCTCAAACACCTAAGTGGGACAATTTATTAGGGGTTTGATTGAATTAGGCACAGTCTGCTTTTTGTTGTTTTTTTTTTTTTTACTTTTTTTTTTTTTTATAACTCAAAGTCATCAGGCAAAGCACAAAATCCATTTGTGTGCTGTCAGTGTAGGCTAGAAACTAGCCATAGCAATAGGATAGCATTGTTTTGATAAAAAAAACAAAAACACAAAAAATCACAAAAAAACACCAAAAAAAATGTACAGTTTACACTTTAATTTTGAAAATGTTGAACCCGAGGGCTAGGGGTAGAGGATGATGGCATGGGCATCCAACTACTGCAGGGGTCAGAGGCCGTGGTCCTGGGCGGGGTGAGACACCACCTGCTGATGAGGGAGCAGGGGGACGCCGCAGAGCTACACTCCCTAGGTTCAAGTCTAGCGAGGGCTAGATTTTCGGAAGTCTGGAGGTTCTTTAAAGAAACACCGGATGACCGACAGACTGTGGTGTGAAACCTGTGCCACACAAGGATCAGCAAGGATTCCACCACTACCAGCTTAACCACCACCAGTATGCGCAGGCATATGAATGCTAAACACCTCACTCAATGGAACCAAGGCCGTTCACCTCGGGCCGGGCACACCACTGCTCCTTCCCCTGTGTCACTTGCTGCCTCCGCTAGTCAGCCCCCTGCCCAGGATCCCGGCCCAAACACCTCCCGTGCGAAAACCACACCTTCACCTCCACGATCCTCCACATCATAACCCAGACGCTGGAGCACAAGAGGAAGTACAGTGCAACCCACCCACACGACCAAGCCCTCAACGTCCACATCTCCAAACTGCTTAGCTTGGAGATGCTGCCCTATAGGTTGGTAGAGACCGAGGCCTTTAGCAAACTCATGGCGGCGTCTGCCCCTCGGTATTTGGTCCCCAGCCACCACTACTTTTCCCGATGTGCCGTGCCAGCCCTGCACCAGCACGTGTCAGACAACATCATCCGTGCCCTGACCAACGCCGTTTCTGACAAGGTCCACCTGACCACGGACACGTGGACGAGTGCTGCCGGGCAGGGCCACTATATATTGCTGACGGCACATTGGGTTAACTTGGTGAAGGCTGGGACTGAGTCTGACCCTGGGGCTGGTCATATACTGTAGACGCCGAGGATTGCGGGGCCTACCTCAGTCCGGGTCTCTCAGGCCTACTATGCCTCTTCCTCCTCCCACCCCTCCTCCACCTCCTCCTCCGAATTACCATCCATGGGTCTGGCGCCATCAGTCGGTAGCTCTAGGCACAGCAGCAGTGCCGTCGCTAAGCGACAGCAGGCGGTGCTCAAACTGCTGAGCCTAGGCGATAAAAGGCACACCGCACAAGAGCTATTACAGGGCATCACGGCGCAGACTGATAAGTGGTTGGCACCGCTGAACCGGAAGCCAGGCATAGTTGTGTGTGACAACGGCCGTAACCTGGTGGCGGCTCTGCAACTCGGCAGACTGACACATATGCCATGCCAGGCCCATGTGTTAAATCTCATAGTTCAACGGTTCCTACAGACATACCCCAATCTGTCTGATTTGCTCACGAAGGTGCGCCGCATCTGTGCGCATTTCAGGAAGTCCAGCACAGATGCTGCCACTCTCAGGGAAGCGCAGCGTCGCATCCAACTGCCCGCTCACCGACTGTTGTGCGACGTGCCCACGAGGTGGAATTCAACATTAACCATGTTATCCAGAGTTTACCAGCAGCGCAGAGCGATTGAAGACTGCCAGATGTCAACTTCCACCAGAACTGGTAGTCAGGTCAGTCAGCTTCCTCAGGTCTACAATGAGGAGTGGACGTGGATGTCTGATATCTGTCAGGTGCTGAGTAACTTTGAGGAGTCAACACAGATGGTCAGTGGCGATGCCGCCATCATCAGCCTCACCATCCCGCTACTTGGCCTGTTGAAAAACTCTCTGGTCAGAAGCTTTGCACTGGTCACAGGAGACGGGGGAAGAAGATTCCCTTGTTGATAGCGAAAGCACCCCAGGTCTGTTTGTTAGCGCATATCGGAGGAGGTGGAGGGGGATGAGGAGGAAGAGGAGGAGAATGTTGGCGAGACAGAAGAGGGGAGCATTGCTCAGTCCTTCACTGTTCAGTGTGTATGTGCAGTAGAAGAGGAGTTGGAGGAGTTGGAGGAGGAGGAAATGGACAGTCAGTTCAGTGAGGGGAGTGAATTCTTGCGCGGTGGGACTCTGGCGCATATGGCAGATTTCATGCTAGGCTGCCAATCCCGTTACCCTCGCGTTCAAAGAATTTATTCCAGCACCGATTACTGGGTATTCACTGCCCTGGACCCACGGTACAAGCAAAATCTTTTCACTCTCATCCCTGGAGAGGAAAGGAGTGTGAGAATGCATGAACACCAGCAGGCCCTGGTGCACAAGCTGAAAGAGTATTTCCCTTCTTACAGCGCTTCTTGCGGCAGAGGGCATACTTCTGCGGGACAAGTAGCAATCTAGAGTAGGCGAGCAGGCAGCTTGTCCAACACTGGCAGGGGTACGCATTACAAGGCCTTTGCCAGTTTTATGTCACCTCAGCAAGACACTGTCACCTGTCCCTAGTCTCGGCAGAGTAGGGCTGATCTTTACAGAAAGATGGTAAGGGAGTACATAGCTGACCATACCATCATCCTAAATGATCACACAGCTCCCTACAACTACTGGGTTTCAAAGCTGGACATGTGGCACGAACTGGCGCTGTACGGCTTGGAGGTTCTTGCCTGCCCTGCCGCTAGCGTGTTTTCTGAGTGGGTTTTCAGTGCAGCTAGAGGCATCATCACCGATAAGCGTACACGCCTGTTGACAGACAGCGCTGACAGGCTGACACGGGCTGGCTATCAAGATGAATAAAGCCTGGATTTCTCAGGATTTCCATTCTCCACCAGGTGAAAGAAGCTCAACCTGAATAATGCACTCCTCCTCCTCATTTTCCTCTTTCTACTCCTCTTTGTACACTAAAGCAGAGGCAACTGGCTGTTTTTTGCCTGGGCCAACTAGCTCTAGGTATAGTACTCTATGTATTTAATTTTTCTGGAGGGCCACCTACCTGGTCCTCTGTTTTAAACTATTTTTGGGAGTGCCACATACAGGTACTATATGTATTTAATTTTTCTGGAGGGCCACCCACCCGGCCCTCTGGTTTGAAAACTTTTTTGGACTGCCTCACACAGGCACTCAATCTATTTAATTTTTCTGGAGAACCACCTACCTGCTCCTCTGTTTTGAAAACTTTTTTGGACTGCCACATACAGGCACTTTCCAAATTTATTTGTCTTTATAGCTGCCTCCACACGTTGTCTCCATTGCTACCTCCACGCATCATTTCCATAGCTGCCTCCCAAAGTCGTCCATATAGCTGCCTCGATACATCGTCCCCTTAGCAAACAAGCTGTGTCAGGCAGAATTTTGGGTTGTTTTCATGGCTTCCACATCAAACTTGTTAACTTTGTCGCCACCCTGCTGTGTTATTCACAAAATATGCTGGCAAACTTTTATCATTTACCGATATTATTTTAGCTCTTCTTGCGCATCTGTTTACATTCCCCTCACCCGTCATAACCAATTACTTATAAGAACAGTACACTTGATTGAAAGTAAATGTTTCTGGCCCCCAGGCCCATTTTGGGTGAGGAGGAGCCGAGAGACAGGGGCTTGGACAGGCGAAAGCTCGCCTGGTAGCGGACCACCAGCTCTATCCCAAGATTAGGCAGCCTCAGAGGCATCCATGCATACTGCCCCTGCTGTTTCCTGTCCATTTCGCCTCCACGATCTTCCACAGCGTCCACCAATGTCTCCATGTGCAACTTTCAGCTGTCTATACCCCAGACGCTGGCGAGCAAGAGGAAATACAGCACATCATCCCCTTGTCAAACGAGCTGTGTCAGACAGAATTTTCAGGTGTTTCACCAGATACATAATAGAACTCGGCGCATCTGTTGCCGCCATGCTGGAGACCTGAAGTTTCAATCATAGCAGCGCAATATGGATGCTCCATACTGTCGCTCTTAATCATGGAAGTCATCTCCACAGCTGCCTCCACATGTCTCCCTTATCAAACGAGCTGTGTCAGGCTCATTTTTCGGGTGTTTCACCAGATACGTTATGGAACTTGGTCACTATGTCGCCACTATGCTATGTTATCGACTAAATATACCGTCAACCTTTTTTTCACATAGGAAATAATTTCAGCGCTTCTTGCTCACCTCCTTGGGTTCCTCTCTGCCGCCATAACCAGGCACTGTACTCTGATAAGTTAGCAGATGTATGGAAACATCTGCAATGTGTTCTTCACTGAAGAACTGTGAAGAACAATATGTGTGAAGATTCTTCACACATACAATCACCGGCCACTTTATTAGGTATACCTGTCCAACTGCTCGTTAACACTTAATTTCTAAGCCAATCACATGGCGGCAACTCAGTGCATTTAGGCATGTAGACATGGTCAAGACAATCTCCGGCAGTTCAAACCGAGCATCAGTATGGGGAAGAAAGGTGATTTGAGTGCTTTTGAACATTGTATTGTTGTTGGTGCCAGAAGGGCTGGTCTGAGTATTTCAGAAACTGCTGATCTACTGGGATTTTCACGCACAATCATCTCTAGGGTTTCGGAATGATCCAAAAAAGAAAAAACATCCAGTGAGCGGCAGTTCTGTGGGCGGAAATGCCTTGTTGATGCCAGAGGGCAGAGGAGAACGGTTCAGGCTGGTGGTGGTGGTGTCTTGGTGTAAGGAATATTTTCTTGGCACTCTTTGGGCCCCTTGGTACCAATTGAGCATCGTTGCAACGCCACAGCCTACCTGAGTATTGTTGCTGATCATGTCCATCCCTTTATGACCACAATGTACCCAACATCTGATGGCTACTTTCAGCAGGATAATGTGCCATGTCATAAAGCTGGAATCATCTCAGACTGGTTTCTTGAACATGACAATGAGTTCACTGTACTCAAATGGCCTCCACAGTCACCAGATCTCAATCCAATAGAGCATCTTTGGGATGTGGTGGAACGGGAGATTCGCATCATGGATGTGCAGCCAACAAATCTGCGGCAACTGTGTGATGCCATCATGTCAATATGGACCAAAATCTCTGAGGAATGCTTCCAGCACCTTTTTGAATCTATGCCACGAAGAATTGAGGTAGTTCTGAAGGCAAAAGGGGGTCCAACCCGTTACTAGCATGGTGTACCTAATAAAGTGGCCAGTGAGTGTATTGTTCTTCACATACTATTGTGAAGAACACCTTTCTGCACTAATGTCTTCTGATAAGTTAGCAGATGTACAAAAAACATCTGCAATGTGTTCTTCACTGTGTTCACTGTGTTCTTCACTTAAATGATCCTTAATGATCCTTAAATGATACTGTGTTCACTGTGTTCTTCACTGTGTTTCCTTAAGTGAAAGCTCGTTCTCGAGCAGGCGAAATACTTGTCCGAGCAACGAGCCGCTTCGAGTACGCTAACACTCGATCGAGGATCAACCTTGGACGAGTATGCTTGCTCATCTCTAGTTCACATCTCTCGCTGCTTTGCTAAGGACACACCATCACAGTGTCATGGGTGGCCTATGTGTAAGGAACACCCTACTTCTTCAGACCTTAAACATGATGAACAAGTCATCATCTGTTGTGTTCAACAAGAAGTGTACCGTCAGGAGATAAACTTTATCTAAAAAAACATCAGTTTGTTCAAGAGTAGTGCACTCTACAAACTCAAGCCAGTGCTTGATCACCACCAGTTACTGAGAGTGGACGACCGGATAAAGAAATATGACCTGTGTAACAAGGAACAAAATCCTATCATCATACCCGGTGGACATTACATTGCTACGTTGCTGATCAGACACCATGATGAGCGAGTACAGCACCAAGGCAGGCAGTTTACTGAACATGTCATCAGGTCAGCTGGTTTCTGGATTGTGGGCATGAAGAGATGTATTTCCTCTGTACTCCACAAATGTGTTAAGTGTCACAAGTTAAGAGGAAGACAGCAACAGCAGCAAATGGCAAACCTACCAGCAGACTGTCTAATTACTGATCCGCCTTTTACTTATGTTGGGGTCGATGTCTTTGGTCCATGGCCAGTAGTTACTCGTAGAACCCGTTGTGGAGCTGCAAATAGCAAACAATGGGCAGTACTGTTTACTTGTCTCAGCATTTGAGCAGTACACATTGAAGTAATTGAATGCATGGATGTCTTTTGCTTCATCAATGCCCTTAGAAGAGTCTTCTCCATTCGTGGACCTGACAAACAGTTGAGGTCCGACTGCGGTTCCAACTTTGTGGGAGCTTGCAAGGAACTACAATTGGAAAACTTCTTGACCAACAATAGATGTACTTGGGTGTTTAACCCTCCACATTCATCCCATCCCATGTCTCAGCATTTGAGCAGTACACATTGAAGTAATTGAATGCATGGAT
Source organism: Engystomops pustulosus (assembly GCF_040894005.1). Lineage (NCBI taxonomy): Eukaryota > Metazoa > Chordata > Amphibia > Anura > Leptodactylidae > Engystomops > Engystomops pustulosus. Next base: position 73,767,621 of record NC_092419.1, read on the forward strand.
GCTTCTTGCTTCATCAATGCCCTTAGAAGAGTCTTCTCCATTCGTGGACCTGACAAACAGTTGAGGTCCGACTGTGGTTCCAACTTTGTGGGAGCTTGCAAGGAACTACAATTGGAAAACTTCTTGACCAACAATAGATGTACTTGGGTGTTTAACCCTCCACATTCATCCCATATGGGAGGATCCTGAAAACGCAAGATTGGAATTGCACGCAGAAAACTTGAATCAATGCTAATGGACAACAAGTCTTCCATGCTTACTCATGAGACATTGGTCACTTTCCTTGCTGAAGTATCTGCCATAATCAATGCAGGGCCTTTAGTTCCAGTTTCCTCAGACCCTGATTCTCCAATTTTTTTTACCCCTGCAACACTTCTTACTCAGAAGATCGGAACTGCTGATTTTCCTCCAGGCACCTTTGACCATAGTGACATCTACAGACGCCAGTGGAAACAGGTTCAACATCTGTCTAATGTGTTTTGGAATCAGTGGATGAGAGAATATCTTCATATGCTTCAAAGCTGTCACAAGTGGCAGACTTCAAAATCCAACCTCCAGGAATGCGATCTTGTCCTTTTAAAGGATAAAGAAGCCCATCGTAATGAATGGCCCATGGGTCTCATTACTAAAGTCATGCCTAGCGATGATGGAAAGACTCACAAAGTGGAAGTCAAGGTAACAAAGGGAGGTTCCGCAAAGGTTTTCTTCCGTCCAATCCATGAATTAGTGTTTCTGCTACCAAAAGAAGAAGCTACATGAATGACTTGGATACCCACTCAGCTTATGGCAGGGAGCATACCGCCATAGACTATGGATGTGTCATCAGTGGATCATATCACCTGTGGATTACAGTATGGGTTGGTGGAAGTTTCGCAGATTGCGTCTTCCCCAATCCGAAGATGGGTTTGCTTGAACAGTTTTGCATCAGGATTACAAATCTTAAACTTCAGGATTTGGACTTATTGTTATTGTTTGCATGTTGTTTTTTCTCTTGTTTACAGATTTCAAGAACAACTTTTGGACTCATACGACATTCTTTCAATGTTGGTATATTATGAAATCGAAAGATTTCAGACGGGGAGTGTCATGTCCCAGGACTTGTTTCTATTCATTGACATGTATATGTGTTATACTGCTTTGCCTTTTGACCCTCCTTTCTTCCTGTCCTCTGGCTGCAGTATTGTAACTCCTCCCCTCTCCCTCATGTTGGTAACCATCTTTCATGTCAGGAAAAGCATATATCTTTATGTTCCTGCTACTCTGGCAAATTATATCCTTTTCACACCATTGTAAACTGCATTTCTCCAAGATTTCTGCACCAAATAAATCTAGAATCTTCCTACATGCCTCGACAATGGAGTTGACGCTATCTGACAACATGTGACTTGGTGTGAGTACTGGTTAAAGCAAAGATATAAGACTATCTATAAACACCTGCTTACAGCCAGGGTATTGAGTCAGAATAGAGAGCAAATGTGTCTGCAAATTCCTGTTCTGCTCAGTTTTGGAACCAGTGGTCTGATTCAAGTCTTGGCCGTCTTGGACTCCAGCTATGTATGGAATTTCATGTATGCTGCTCTGGTCTCCCGGCATCGTTTCCCTCTGGTTCGTCTTGAGAAGCCGCTACTTATCTCATCCATTAGTGGGCAGATACTCTGTGACCCAGTCCAGTATCGCACTGCACCACTGTTCAGTGCAATACTGTCTTGCATATGGAATTACTCCTTAGGAGATCGCAAACTACTGGCTATTAAACTTGCCTTGGAGGAGTGGCACTATCTTCTGGAAGGAGCTCATCACCTGGTCAGCATAAATTCTGACCACAAGAATTTCCTGTACCTCCAAACTGCTCAGCGTCTCAATCCTCGACAAGCCCGACATTTTCGTCCTGCTGAGAAGAATGTCAAGGCAGAAGCTTTTTCTCATGCCTCTGAGGAAGAACCAGCTGCTCGGCATATCATCCCTCCGGAATGGCTGGTTTTAAACACTCCAGCAGACCTCCGGCAGCTCTCACCTGGCCAGACTTATGTCCGACCTGCCCTTCGAAAGAAGATTTTGACTTGGGGGATATTGCTTTTGTGCGGCTGGGCATCCTGGTGCATGGCTCCATAGCCCTCTTTTCCCATTACTATTGGTGGCCGGATCTGGTCCAAGACGTCTGGGATTTTGTGGTTTCTTGCACCTCCTGTGCTCGCCTCAAACCCGCTGGTCTCCTGAAGATTTTGTGGCTTCCTGCACCTCCGGTGCTCGCCTCAAACCCGCTGGTCTCCTGATGCCGTTGCCAATACCCAGGTGCTCGTGGACTCACGTGGCAAAGGACTCTGTCACAGAACTTTCCTGTTCCTCTGGGAATACCATCATCTAGGTGAAAACCGACCGGTTCTCCAAAATGTCCCATTTTGTCCCGCTGCCAGGTCTGCCATCTGCTCCTCATCTTGACAGCCTGTTCTTTTGTCCCATCTTCCGGCTCCATGGTCCACGTTTCCAGGGACCGTTCAAGGTATTACAGCTCATTAATTCAGTGGTCCACTGCAATATTCCTGTGTATTCCTGGTCTTGAGTTCCGGTGTTCCTGTGTTCCTGTTCCCGAGCTCCTGTGTGTTCCAGTCCGTTCCTGTGTTCCAGTTCTCTTCTGCCTGGTCCTGACATTGCTGACCCCAGATTAGACTTGACCTTGTATCTCTGCCGCCCGCCCTGAACCTTATCACGAGACTGTCTCCTGCAAAGGTAGCTCAACCTTGGCTTCCACCATGGCTGGTCACACCTGTGGAACGACCTGGATGCACCCCGCCACAGAAAGACCTTCCCGCTTTGCGGCGGGGTCTGGTAAAGACCAGGTGCCACTAAGATTCTGGTCCGAGGTGTCGGCTAGTACCACCTCCCGTGTAGGTCTAGAGCAGGGGTCTCAAACTCGCGGCCCGCGGGCCAACTGCGGCCCGCGGGACAATATTTTGCAGCCCCCACCTGGAAAAGCACCGCCGGGTCGGGTCGCGCTGCATGGAGAGGGCTCACACGCTGAGCCCTCTCCATAGCCGGTAAGTCTTTGCTGCATATTGCAGCAAAGGCTTACCGGTAACACCCGCGATCGGTGCTAGTACCGATCGCGGGTGCTTTCACAGCGATGGCTGCCGGCAAAGCTGCCGGCAGCCTCAAAAAGATAGCGACGCATGGGCGCCGCCATCTTACCTGGGATGGCCGCTCCCCCGGGGGCAGCGATCCGTCTCCATGGTAGCCTCGGGTCTTCGGAAGACCCGAGGCTATTTCGTTTTAACCCCTTCATTACAATGTGCTGATAGCACATTGTAATGAATGAGGAGGAAAATCCCCATATACTGCCATACTGTAGTATGGCAGTATATGATAGGATCGATCAGACAACCTAGGGTTAAAGTAACCTAGGGAGTCTGAAAAATAGTATAAATAAAAATAAAAAAAAGTTTAAAAAAAAAAATTCTAATAAAAAAACATTAAATTTCAAATCACCCCCCTTTCCCTAGAACTGACATAAATATAAATAAACAGTAAAAATCATAAACACATCAGGTATCGACGCGTCCGAAAATGCCCGATCTATCAAAATATGATAACGTTTTTTACAATGCGTTTAACCCCGTTACGGAAAATAGCGCCCAAAGTCGAAAATGGCACTTTTTTGCCATTTTGAAAAATATAAAAAAATCTATAAAAAGTGATCAAAAGGTCGAACAGTCCTAAAAATGATATCATTGAACATATGATCAAATTTCGCAAAAAATGACACTACCCACAGCTCCGTACACCAAAGTATAAAAAAGTTATTAGCGCCAGAAGTTGGCAAAATCAAAAAAATAATTTTTGTACAGGAGGTTTTAATTTTTGTAAATGTATGAAAACATTATAAAACCTTTATAAATTTGGTATCCACGTAATCGTACCAACCCAAAGAATAAAGTAGACATGTCATTTGGGGCGCTCAGTGAAAGACGTAATATCCAAGCCCACAAGAAAATGGCGCAAATGCATTTTCATTGCATTTGGAATTTTTTTCCCGCTTCCGAGTACATGGCATGTAATATTTAATACCATCACTATGAAGTGCAATTTGTTACGCAGAAAACAAGCCGTCACACAGCTCTTTACGTGTAAAAATAAAAAAGTTATAGATTTTTGAAGGTGGGGAGTGAAAAATGGACATGAAAAAACAGGAAAGGGCCCGTAACCGGTTAATCCCCTTCCCTCCGGTACTTGAAGAAGATGAAGTCGCCGCTCTGAACGCACTTGGTGCAGGTCAGAGCGGCGACTTCATCTTCTTCGATGGGAGGGACACGGGGTGGCAAGTACCCCGGGGGGGGGGGGGAGGGGGGGATGGAGTGTCCCTGACTGGGCTCAGTGCGGTAGGAGCTTGGGACCCCTCGGTGCACAGGACGCGTTCATAGAGAGAACACGTCTCCCAGCTCGGGGCTTTCCTTGCGCTGGGAGACGCCATGACATTTGAATCTGAATAATGATATTTTGTAAGCGCATTTTGTGTGGAAAACTTGATGCGGCCCAGCCTTACCCAGAATCTACCTCCAGCGGCCCCCAGGTAAATTGAGTTTGAGACCCCTGGTCTAGAGGATCCACAGATCCCACATCCTGACAAATAACATTGATGGTTATGTTATACAGAATTGTTTCCCATAAATCTCTTCTCATCCAATCCCATTCCTTCCTTGATTGAATTTGTTGGACATGTGTCTTTTTTTAACCGTATAAACTATGATGGGGCACATTTATTTACAGGGTCACCGGACTTCACTGAAAGCGCATTGTCCGCTACAATGCAGCGTTCAGCTATTCATTAAGATCGTGCACCTGAAAATGCTTCTCTGCTCCCTGCTCAGTTCCAACACAATTTAAAAGTTAAATACAGTGCTCTCTCTGAATCTGTCAGACCGTCCAATGGCACTCCCCCAATTTGTGTTGCATGAAAAACCTGCGCCACAAAAAGGGTTGTGTGAGCCACAATCCAAGCGCACACAGTTCTTAAATACCTGTGCAAGCCATTTTATTCCCGAAAAAGGTGCATAGTCTGACGAAAGTGTACAGCGCGATCCTGTCTCTTTATATTTTATGCGGCTTATGGGTATTTTTACTAATTTATTAATTTATTTTTTATAGAATAACAATTTTTTTTTCTCCTAAAATTATTTTTTTTATTTTGTATACAAAATTTGTGATATGCACATTTTTAATGGATTTCTGTGAGTATGATGAATTGGAATAAATTTTAACCTTGTTGGAACGTACCACACCATCTGCCTGCATATTGTCTTCCAGTTACAATATAATAAAGGAGGAGAATGAGAGTGCGATGGTGCTAGTCTGAATGGTGACATACTTTCAGCAGGAGAAATTGAAGATTGGTGCTGTTCATCGAAGTTTTAAGATAAAATAAGAGGGAGAAGAAGAATCCTTGGAGCTCCGGTCATAGTGAAAATATTTTTCTCTATTTTGTGAATGTATAGTAAAGCATGGCTAGTGTGTGTGCTGCATCTGCTAACATGCTGCATCCTCCTAATACACAGCTGAAAGACACAGACATCAGCTACACATGAATCTGACATGTTCTGCTGTAACATGGCTGCCTGGAGCTGTTGTATCTTTCCTAAACACACACACATGCACACACCGGCTGCAGGGGGCATGGCCACCAGCACCAGGAAGCACATCATTATACAGCCTCTCATCATTATACAGGCTGTCAGTCATGCACTGGGGGTGTGGCTGTGCCTCCCACTCATGAATAAGGTGGATAGCCTGAATATGCTAATGCTTCATTGGACATTTCACAGGACATTTGCATACAGCTTTTGGACCTCATTGCTTAGGTTTACAGGCATGTAGAGGGACAATGAAGGGATAGAGACAATGCTCTCTAATGGCAGTTTATGAAAATATATTTAGTTTAGGGGGGTTATTTTGCATAACGGGTTCTCTTTAATGATAATCAGACGACCCAGAAATAATAATTATGAAACTAGGGTTTTCAAGTTTTTGGTCGTGGCTATATCTGAGGTATATCCCAAGATTCCCAGAATGGGGTCAAAAGGCAGGGCCATGTCCAAGCCTCGTTGAATCTCTACGAAGCTTTCCTGCCAAAACTCCATTATAACAGGGCACATATTTGTGCGATATCAGCAGAATCTTGTTTACAGCGGTGGCACTTTGCATCTGCTTTCAGACCGGTTTTAAGCAATATGTATGGTGAATAGTATACCCTGTATAAAATATTTCATTGTATAAACTTAAGATTATTATTCAGAGAAATCCCTAATTCCCCTATAAATCTTATCCCACTGTTCTTTGCTTAACCCCCTTATGCTATTTCCCTATTTCACCTGACTCGGGTGTACTATCCCATTACAAATTTTTCTTTGCATATTTCACGTCGTATAATTTAGTAAGACTGCTGTGTGCCGTGTGTGTGAAAAAGTTTTGGTTACCTTTGGCTCTTGCCGCATGTTTTAATTGTGCAAATCTAAAGTAGTCTGTATCTTTTAATGCTAAATTGTGTTTCAATTCTTGAAAACCTTTAACTTTCCCCCTGTGAAACAAGTGTATAACATAATGTAATTCAGTCCTTTTCTTTTCCAAAAATGTATCCCTTCCAGATTAATACATTCTTTCAGCCAATTGTGTCATACACTCCTAAAAAAGTCTTGTATTTGTGCTGTACTCGGTGCAACATAACTGCTGTGGGGACCCCCTGCATTTTCTTCTTATTCAACGCACCAGATTCTAATCCGGAGAAAATGTTCTGATATACTCCCCCTAATTCCTCTTATATCCTCTTGAAGAAGGGTGAGTTCCTGCACTCCCCAACATACTGAACCTGCGCGGCAATGAAATAGTGGAAGAAGGAAGGTAGCGCTACTCCAGCCTTTATAATACTTTTCCATAAGAAGTTTTGCTTAATCCGGACTCTCCCATAGCAGTTTATTCACAATTGCTCTCAATGTTCTAAACCATTTATCCTCAATCCAGCAGGGGCAGTTAGTAATGACGTACAGGACTTGTGGAAGAACAACCATTTTGATCAAACGCACTCTATCTCCTTTGATCAATGGCATTTTAATCCATATTTGAGTCCTCTTTTCTAGTTTCTGCGCTAACGGGGCTATATTTAGTTTGGGAAAGTCAGAGATTTTTGTGTTGATTTTTATTCCTAGGTATTGTGGGAGATTTGGCCCAGTAGAGTCTGAGGTAGCGGGGTGCTTAAATGCAGTTCAAGACAGTGACACCAAGGTACAGTCCAAAACAGGTCTCGCCTGCGTTTATTGCAGCAGCAAAACAAAACAGCCTTTACATTCAGGCATTAAACAAACAAAATCCTACCCGTCAGGGTGCTAACTAAACAGAGTTTCTCTAACTCACCACTAGCACATAAAATAAGTCGCTGCTTCAGGCACAGAGGTCAGGGCTGTGTGCTCTCCAGCCTCCTTTCAGAGAGACCCCACTCTCAGCTCTGCTCAGCCACTTTATGCAGACTGATTAGGTTGCTCCCACCACCTGTGTCCAAGGTGCTGGACAACACAACCTCAGCACTAAGGCCTTGCATAATAGGAAAACCTAGGGGAAACATACCGCCCATCCACAGTTAACCCCTTCAGTGTCTCACATACCCTCCCCCTCTGTTTGACCCTGTGGGGGCGAACACTTTTGGCCATCAGACAGTGGGTACGAGACAGGGCATCAGCATACCCATGCAGCTTTCCTGCTCTATGTTCTACCGTGAACTTGAAATTCTGCAACATTAGGAACCACCTTGTGACCCTGGCGTTCCTCTCTTTGGCCTGACTCATCCAGGTGAGGGGAGAGTGATCGGTCACTAGTGTAAACTGTCGCCCTATCAAGTAATATCTCAGGGATTCCAGAGCCCATTTAATCGCCAAGCACTCCCTCTCAACTATACTATAGTTCTTCTCAGTAGGTGTGAGCTTGCGGCTCAGGAATGTCACGGGATGTTCCTCACCCTCCACTACTTGGGACAGCCCCTAAGCCCACGTCAGAAGCATCAGTCTACACAATAAAGGTCTTGGTGAAGTTAGGGGTGATCAGTACCGGTCCCTCGCACAAAACCGTCTTAAGTCACTGAAACGCCCCCTCAGCCTCTTCACTCCACTTTACCATTACGGACCTGCTACCCTTGGTCAGGTCAGTCACGGGTGCCGCTATTGTCGCAAAATCGGAATAAATCAGCGATAGTAGCCCACTATGCCTAGGAAAGCCCTCACTTGCTTCTTGCTCATAGGTCGTGGCCACTGCTGTATCGTTCCACTTTATTTACTTGGGGTTTGATGACAGCTCGCCCAATACGGTACCCCAGGTAAAGGGCCTCTTCCAGACCAAGTGCACATTTTTGGGGGTTCGCTGTCAACCCTGCTTCCCTCAGGGAGTGTACCACTGCTTGTACCTTGGCTAGATGACTCTCCCAATCGTTACTATAGACTATGATGTCATCCAGGTAGGCCGAGGCATATCTCCGGTGAGGTTTTAGCACGAGATCCATTAACCTCTGGAATGTGGCGGGAGCCCCATGTAGCCCAAAGGGGAGTACCACATACTGAAAAAGCCCATCAGGAGTAACAAAAGCGGTCTTCTCTTTAGCCCTGTCAGTAAGGGGTACCTGCCAATACCCTTACGTCAGGTCAAGGGTGGACAAGAACCTAGCCTGTCCAAGTCGTTCTATCAACTCGTCAACTCTGGGCATAGGATAAGAATCAAATTTGGACACCTCGTTCAACTTCCTAAAGTCATTGCAGAACCGTAGGGAACCATCAGGTTTGGGAATCAACACAATAGGACTCGACCAGTCACTTTTAGACTCCTCGATAACCCCCAGGTCTAACATCTGCCTGACTTCTTCGGATATGGCTAGCCGGCGCGCTTCAGGGACCCGGTAGGGTTTTTGGTGTACCCGGATGTGGGGTTCGGTTATGATGTCATGCTTGATGACTGAAGTACGACCCGGTAACTTAGAGAACACATCAAAGTTTCGGAGCACAAACTCCTTCGCTTCCTGAATCTGGGCCCTGGAGAGGGACTCCAAGATCCGTACTTCAGGCACCTTGGCATCGGGTACACCTACCTCCGGTGTCCCCTTCTTGGGGACAGGCGCTTTTTCTACTCCCATGGCCATCAGGGACTCTCTTTCCCTCCATGGCTTTAGGAAGTTCACGTGGTATATCTGTTCGGGTTTCCTCCTCCCCGGCTGAGATACCTTGTAGTTAACCTCCCCCACTTTCTCCATGACCTCATATGGACCTTGCCATTTTGCCAAGAACTTACTCTCAACGGTGGGCACCAGAACTAGCACTCTATTGCCCGGGTTAAAAGTCCTGAGTCTGGCTGATCTATTGTAGACCCTAGACTGGGCCTCTTGTGCCCTTGTCATGTACTCCTTTACAAGGGGCATTACCGCCGCTATGCGGTCCTGCATAAGGGAGACGTGTTCAATCACACTACGGTGGGGGGTCCTCTCCTGTTCCCAGGTCTCCTTAGCTACATCCAAAAGCCCACGTGGGGAACGGCCATATAACAGCTCAAAGGGTGAGAAACCCGTGGAGGACTGGGGAACTTCACGTATGGCAAACATCAAATAAGGCAACAAACAATCCCAGTCCTTCCCATCTTTGCTGACCACCCTCTTTAGCATCCCCTTCAAGGTCTTGTTAAACCTCTCGACCAGGCCATCTGTCTGAGGATGATACACCGAGGTGCGGAGCTGTTTAACCTGGAGTAATTTACACATCTCCTTCATTACTCTAGACATGAATGGGGTTCCCTGGTCAGTCAAGATTTCCTTGGGAAGGCCTGTGCGGGAGAATACCTGGAACAGCTCCCTAGCAATGTTTTTGGAGGAGGTGTTCCTTAACGGGATTGCCTCTGGATATCACGTAGCGTAGTCCAGGATAACCGGGATGTACTGGTGCCCCCTTGTGGACTTGACTATGGGGCCAACCAAATCCATTGCAATCCGTTCAAACGGCACCTCTATGATTGGAGTACCCCATTTATCACTTTAACATTCTCCCGTCCTTTAAACAAGGTAGGGTCCTGTAGCTGTGCAGCCCCAAAATTTTCACGGGAAATCTCAAGGTCCGGCAGGTCGGCTACCTCCTCGTGACCCTCGACCTCAACAGCTAGGATAATACGATATCCGGTCTATGACCTCTGTCACGAGCCTCACTGGGTTTCTGGGTATCCACGCCCCCCAATGAACCCCCTCCCAAACTGACCTGTCTCCCCTTTTCCGCAGTAGCAGTCTTGCCAGATGGTTTGGTGACCTTGTCACTGGCACTGCTTCGTGTGGGAGAGGTAAGTAGAAGATCCTCCGTAGCCCGATATCTCTCTACTAGGGACACAAGTTCCTCAGCATTTGTGGGACCGGCCTGTCCAACCCATCGCTGGAGCCGAGAGGGCAGAGAACGGGTGAACTTGTCAAGAACCACTCTCTCTACCATCTGTGCTGGGGTGCAGTCCTCTGGTTGTAGCCACTTCCGGACAAGATGGATCAGGTCATGCATTTGGGAGCGTGGGGGTAGTTTTTCTGAGTAAGCCCATTGGTGGACCCGGCTGGAACGAACTTGAAAGGTGACCCCAAGACGAGCCAGAATCTCCGCCTTTAGCTGGGGGTACTCACGGGCCTCCGTTTTACTCAGGTCGCTTCTGCGATTCACCTGTCAGGAACGTTGCCAGGACATCTGCCCACTGCTCAGCTGGTAACTCCTCTCGCTCAGCTACTCGCTCGAACACAGTGAGATACGCCTCCACGTCGTCGGTCGCCGTCATCTTTTGTAAAGCCTTCTGCACTGCAGCCCGTGCGGAATGCTGGACAACCGGGTACCCTTGCAAACCAGTATTGGACCCCTCAGTAGTCGTCGCTTGCGGTGCTGCCATAACGCCAGAAAACTTTTCCATCATCAGCTGGAACATGGCTCGGGACTCTTCTTGCTGTTGCTGGAGCATGGCTTGCTGCTGTCGGGACCTCTCCTCCTTCTGCTGGAGCATGGCTTTCTGCAGCTGTCGATTAGCTCGGGACTCTTCCTGTTGTTGCTGGAGCATGGCTTGCTGCTGGCGGGATCTCTCCTCCTGTTGCTGGAGCATGGCTTGCTGCTGGCGGGATCTCTCCTCCTGCTGCTGGAGCATGGCTTTAAAAAAGTCCTCCATCTTGGCTTTATCCTGCAATTTTCCTGCTGCTTTCACCCAGGCCATGCAATGTTGCAGGATGTAGCAAGCCTTTCAGGTGTGTGTCTTTTGAACTGCCCGCATCCTCCACCATATGTGGGAGATTTGGCCCAGTAGAGTCTGAGGTAGTGGGGTGCTGGGATGCAGTTCAAGACAGTGACACCAAGGTACAGTCCAAAACAGGTCTCGCCTGCGTTTATTGCAGCAGCAAAACAAAACAGCCTTTACATTCAGGCATTAAACAAACAAAATCCTACCCGTCAGGGTGCTAACTAAACAGAGTTTCTCTAACTCACCACTAGTACATAAAATAAGTCGCTGCTCCAGGCACAGAGGTCAGGGCTGTGTGCTCTCCAGCCTCCTTTCAGAGAGACCCCACTCTCAGCTCTGCTCAGCCACTTTATGCAGACTGATTAGGTTGCTCCCACCACCTGTGTCCAAGGTGCTGGACAACACAACCTCAGCACTAAGGCCTTGCATAATAGGAAAACCTAGGGGAAACATACCGCCTATCCACAGTTAACCCCTTCAGTGTCTCACAGTATTCAAAACCATCCTTTTTATCCACTGGGCTTAGTTCTGTGTTAACGTTCCCCGAGAAGTCATCAATTTTGCATATGGTAGACATTTTTCCAATTTTTCTGACATTTTCGAGAATTGGTCTATCAAATACATAGCTTTGGGGACTGTTGAGAGGGAGTCGCTCAAGGTTAACAAGATATCATCTGCATAGAGCAGAATTTTGTTCCCTGGACCTGTGCAACCGCAACCCAGGATCACATTGTTTCCTCTAATGGCGACTGCCAGTGGTTCTATGAGGAGCAGGCAAAGGGGCGGTTAGTGAGAGACGCTCCCTGCTGCACCGGGGTTGCTGAGCGGCCGGAGATGTCCGCCCCGAAGAAGCTGGCCATTTGGAGAGGGAGTCCGGACCTCGGGACCTTGTGGGGAGATCGCTGCGAGAGGCGCACTCCTCGAGACTGGAGCTGCTTTTTCCCCCGTGCCTGTGGAGCCTGGTACCTGTCTCTGACGATCGGGTGGAGGAGAGGGATTGCGAGGATGGGTCCCTGACGGTCCGGCATCAGGGGTCATTCCATGCTGCCTTAAACCGCGGATTTACGGCGCTTGACATCAGCTGGAGGCCTGAAATTGCTGTTCCTACTACTGGACTACCCTTGCCCATGGTTACTGCGCAGAGGTGGTGAGATACAATACCCCTACTACGATGTTGACTTAATGCCCACAGCTTTGCTTTATGACTAGAGATGAGCGAGCACTAAAATGCTCAGGTACTCGTTATTCGAGACAAACTTTTCCCGATGCTCGAGTGCTCGTCTCGAATAACGAGCCCCATTGAAGTCAATGGGAGACTCGAGCATTTTTCAAGGGGACCAAGGCTCTGCACAGGGAAGCTTGGCCAAACACCTGGGAACCTCAGAAAAGGATGGAAACACCACGGAAATGGACAGGAAACAGCAGGGGCAGCATGCATGGATGCCTCTGAGGCTGCTTAATCGCACCATTATGCCAAAATTATGGGCAACAGCATGGCCATGACAGAGTGACCGAATGAGGCTAGATAGCATCTAAAACATGCAATAATTGACCCTGACACTATAGGGGACGGCATGCAGAGGCAGCATGCATGGATGCCTCTGAGGCTGCCTAATCTTGGGATGGAGCTGGCGGTCCACTGCCAGGCGATCTTTCGCCTGTCCAAGCCCCTGTCTCTCGGCTCCTCCCCTCCCAAAATGGGCCTGGGGGCCAGAAGCGTTTACTTTGAAAAAATTATAATTTTCAAATCAGGCCAGGTCGTTTGAATATTTCACCTAGGAATAATGGAATAGCATAGTGGTTCTATTTTTAATTGTTTTTACGGAAATGGTTCCATGATTAAGAGCGACAGTATGGGGCATCCATATTGCGCTGCTATGATTGCAACTTCAGGTCTCCAGCATGGCGGCGACAGATGGGCCGAGTTCCACTTTGTATCTGGTGAAACACCTGAAAATTCTGCCTGACACAGCTCGTTTGATAAGGGGACGCTGTATGGAGGCAGTGAACTAGTAGTAGATTAAAGGTGCTGCAGTTAAAACTATGTTAGTTGGATCTTGAGATGGAGCTGGCGCTCCGCTGCCAGGCGTGCTTTCGCCAATCCAAGCCCCTATCTCTAGGCTACTCCCCAAACAGCACTTCTAAGAACCTTTTGTATAAGATCAAGTGTAGTAGCATTCTTATAAGTTTAGGATATGGCGGGTGAGGGGAATGTAAACAGATGCGCAAGAAGCGCTGAAATAAAATTGGTAAATGATAAAAGTTTGCCAGTATATTTTGTGGATTACACAGCAGGGTGGCGACAAAGTTAACAAGTTTGATGTGGAAGCCATGAAAACAACCCAAAATTCTGCCCGACACAGCTCGTTTGATAAGGGGACGATGTATGGAGGCAGTGAACTAGTAGTAGATTAAAGGTTCTGCAGTTAAAACTATGTTAGTTGGATCTTGAGATGGAGCTGGCGCTCCGCAGCCAGGTGAGCTTTTGCCAATCCAAGCCCCTGTCTCTAGGCTACTCCCCAAACAGCACTTCTAAGAACCTTTTGCATAAGATCAAGTGTAGTAGCATTCTTATAAGTTTGGGATATGGCGGGTGAGGGGAATGTAAACAGATGCGCAAGAAGCACTGAAATAATATTGATAAATGATAAAAGTTTGCCAGTATATTTTGTGGATTACACAGCAGGGTGGCGACAAAGTTAACAAGTTTGATGTGGAATCCATGAAAACAACCCAAAATTCTGCCTGACACAGTTCGTTTGATAAGGAGACAATGTATGGAGGCAGCTATATGGACGACTTTTGGAGGCAGCTATGGCGATGACGTGTGGAGGTAGCAATGGAGGCAACGTGTGGAGCCAGCTAAAAAGACGACATGTGGAGGCTGCTATGGAGACAATTTAATTTGGATAGTGCCTGTATGTGGCAGTCCAAAAAAGTTTTCAAACCTGAGGAGCAGGTAGGTGGTCCTCCAGAAAAATTAAATAAATTGAGTGTCTGTATGTGGCAGTCCAAAAAATTGCTTAAAACAGGTGGCCCTCCAGAAAAATTAAATACATAGAGTATTATAGCTAGAGCCAGTTGGCCCTGGAAAAAAATAGCCAGTTTCCTATGCTTTAGTGTACAAAGAGGAGGAGAAGGAGGACAATGAGGAGGAGTGCATACATTATTCAGGTTGAGCTTCTTTCACCTGGTGGAGAATGAAAATCCGGAGAAATCCAGGCTTTATTCATCATTATAAGCGACAGCCTGTCAGCGCTGTCAGTCGACAGGCGTGTACACTTATCGGTGATGATGCCACCAGCTGCACTGAAAACCCGCTCGGACAACACGCTAGCGGCAGGGCAGGCAAGAACCTCCAAGGCGTGCCACATGTCCAGCTTTGAAACCCAGTAGTTGTAGGGAGCTGTGTGATCATTTAGGACGATGATATGGTCAGCTACGTACTCCCTCACCATCTTTCTGTAAAGATCAGCCCTACTCTGCCGAGACTGGGGACAGGTGACAGTGTCTTGCTGGGGTGACATAACACTGGCAAAGGCCTTGTAAAGCGTACCCCTGCCAGTGCTGGAAAAGCTGCCTGCTCGCCTACTCTCCCTCGCTACTTGTCCCGCAGAAGTACACCCTCTGCCGCTAGCGCTGTCAGAAGAGAAATACTGTTTCAGCTTGTGCACCAGGGCCTGCTGGAATAAATTCTTTGAACGCGAGGGTCACGGGATAGGCAGCCTAGCATGAAATCTGCCATATGTGCCAGAGTCCCAACGCGCAAGAATTCACTCCCCTCACTGGCCTGACTGCCCATTTCCTCCTCCTCCAACTCCTCTAACTCCTCTTCTTCTGCCCATACACGCTGAACAGTGAAGGACTGAACAATGGTCCCCTCTTCTGTCTCGCCAACATTCTCCTCCTCTTCCTCCTCATCCTCCTCCACCTCCTCCGATATGCGCTGAGAAACAGACCTAAGGGTGCTTTGGCTATCAACAAGGGAATCTTCTTCCCCCGTCTCTTGTGACGAGCGCAAAGCTTCCGACTTCATGCTGACCAGAGAGTTTTTCAACAGGCCAAGCAGCGGGATGGTGAGGCTGATGATGGCGGCATCGCCACTGACCATCTGTGTTGACTCCTCAAAGTTACTCAGCACCTGACAGATATCAGACATCCACGTCCACTCCTCATTGTAGACTTGAAGAAGCTGACTGACCTGACTACCAGTTCTGGTGGAAGTTGACATCTGGCAGTCTACAATCGCTCTGCGCTGCTGGTAAACTCTGGATAACATGGTTAATGTTGAATTCCACCTCGTGGGCACGTCGCACAACAGTCGGTGAGCGGGCAGTTGGAGGCGGCGCTGCGCTGCCCTGAGAGTGGCAGCATCTGTGCTGGACTTCCTGAAATGCGCACAGATGCGGCGCACCTTCGTGAGCAAATCAGACAGATTGGGGTATGTCTTGAGGAAACGCTGAACTATGAGATTTAACACATGGGCCAGGCATGGCACATGTGTCAGTCTGCCGAGTTGCAGAGCCGCCACCACAACCATGCCTGGCTTCAGGTTCAGCGGTGCCAGCCACAGATCAGTCTGCGCCGTGATGCCCTGTAATAGCTCTTGGGCGGTGTGCCTTTTATCGCCTAGGCTCAGCAGTTTGAGCACCGCCTGCTGTCGCTTAGCGATGGCACTGCTGCTGTGCCTAGAGCTAACGACTGATGGCGCCATGCCCACGGATGGTAATTCGGAGGAGGAGGAGGTGGAGGAGGGGTGGGAGGAGGAGGAGGCATAGTAGGCCTTTGAGACCTGGACCGAGGTAGGCCCCGCAATCCTCGGCGTCGGCAGTATATGAGCAGCCCCAGGGTCAGACTCGGTCCCAGCCTCCACCAAGTTAACCCAATGTGCCGTCAGCGATACATAGTGGCCCTGCCAGGCAGCACTCGTCCACGTGTCCGTGGTCAGGTGGACCTTGTCAGAAACGGCGTTGGTCAGGGCACGGATGATGTTCTCTGACACGTGCTTGTGCAGGGCTGGGACGGCACATCGGGAAAAGTAGTGGCGGCTGGGGACCGAATACCGAGGGGCGGCCGCCGCCTTGAGGTTTCGAAAGGCCTCGGTCTCTACCAGCCTATAGGGCAGCATCTCCAGGCTTAGCAACTTGGAGATGTGGACGTTGAGGGCTTGGGCGTGTGGGTGGGTTGCGCTATACTTCCTCTTGCGCTCCAGCGTCTGGGGTATGGAGAGCTGAACGCTGGTGGATGCTGTGGAGGATCGTGGAGGCGAAGATGGGGTTTTCGCACGGGAGGTGTTTGGGCCGTGGTCCTGGGCAGGGGGCTGACTAGCAGATGACACAGGGGAAGGAGCAGTGGTGTACCCAGCCGGAGGTGAACGGGCTTGGTGCCATTGAGTGGGGTGTTTAGCATTCATATGCCTGCGCATACTGGTGGTAGTTAAGCTAGTAGTGGTGGAACCCCTGCTGATCCTGGTTTGGCAAAGGTTGCACACCACAGTCCGTCGGTCATCCGGTGTTTCTTTAAAGAACCTCCAGACTTCTGAAAATCTAGCCCTCGCCACGGGAGCTTGACTACGGGCAACATTTGGCGTTGATGCACCAGCTCTGGCCCTGCCTCTCCGTCTGACCCCACCACTGCCTCTTCCAACCTGTTCTGCTATAGGACTCGCCTCCGTCTCAGAAGCACTGTGTTCACCCGGCCTATCAACCCAGCTTGGGTCTGTCACCTCATCATCCTCCAATCCCTCAGTCTGCTCCCCCCTCGGACTTCCTGCCCTGACAACAACTTCACCAATGTCTGACAACCGTGTCTCCTCATCGACCGACACCTCTTTACACACTTCTTCCACTACGTCAATAATGTCATCATCACCCACAGACTGCGACTGGTGGAAAACCTGGGCATCGGAAAATTGCTCAGCAGCAACCGGACAAGTGGTTTGTGACTGTGGGAAGGGTCCAGAAAACAGTTCCTCAGAGTATGCCGGTTCAAATGCCAAATTTTGCTGGGAGGGGGCAGACTGGGGGGAAGGAGGCTGAGGTGGAGGAGCTGGAGGAGTGCTGATTTCGGTGACATGGGTGGACTGCGTGGAAGACTGACTGGTGGACAAATGGCTAGAAGCATTGTCTGCAATCCACGACATCACCTCTTCGCACTGTTCTGGCCTCAACAGTGCTCTACCACGAGTCCCAGTAACTTGAGACATGATGAACCTAGGGAGTGTAGCTCTGCTGCGTTCCCCTGCTCCCTCATCAGCAGGTGGTGTCTCACCCCGCCCAGGACCACGGCCTCTGACCCCTGCAGTAGTTGGACGCCCATGTCCACGCCCTCGTCCTCTACCCCTAGCCCTTGGGTTAAACATTTTCCAAATTAAACTGTAAACTTTAAACTTTTTTATTTTTTTATTTTTTTTTTTTTAACAAACGATGCTATCTTATTGCTATGGCTAGTTTCTAACCTACACTGACAGCACACAACTGGATTTTGTGCTGTGCCGGATGACTTTGAGCTATAAAATGAAATAAAGGTAAAAAAAAAATAAATCAGCAGACTCTGCCTAATTCTAATCAAACCCCTAATAAATTGTCCCACTTCGGTGTTTGAGGTGGATATGCGTGTCACTAAGAGCTAAACACAATGGTCGCAGGTCTCCCAGCAAATTCCTCACAATATGGTACTAGCTGCACTACTAATGCCAGCAAGCCCAGCCACAAGCAAACAAAAAAAGGAAAATATAACGCTATTGTAGGCCTAAGTAAGCCGTTGGGGTTCTCCTATGGCTATTTTGTAGCCTACACTGAAAGCACACTGCTTTGCAAGATGAGTTTGAGCTATAAAATGAAATAAAGGTAAAAAAAAAATAAATCAGCAGACTCTGCCTAATTCTAATCAAACCCCTAATAAATTGTCCCACTTCGGTGTTTGAGGTGGATATGCGTGTCACTAAGAGCTAAACACAATGGTCGCAGGTCTCCCAGCAAATTCCTCACAATATGGTATTAGCTGCACTACTAATGCCAGCAAGCCCAGCCACAAGCAAACAAAAAAAGGAAAATATAACGCTATTGTAGGCCTAAGTAAGCCGTTGGGGTTCTCCTATGGCTATTTTGTAGCCTACACTGAAAGCACACTGCTTTGCAAGATGAGTTTGAGCTATAAAATGAAATAAAGGTAAAAAAAAAAAAAAATCAGCAGACTCTGCCTAATTCTAATCAAACCCCTAATAAATTGTCCCACTTTGGTGTTTGAGGTGGATATGTGTGTCACTAAGAGCTAAACACAACGGTAGCAAGTCCCCCTGCAAATTCCTCACAATATGGTACTAGCTACACTACTAGTGCCAGCAAGCCCAGCCACAAGCAAATAAAAAAAAAAATGTATAATGTTATTGTAGCCCTAAGAAGGGCTGTTGGTTTCTTGTAGAATCACTCCTGCCTAACACTATTCTAATAGAACACCCTAACGCTTTCCCTGACCAGCAGCAGCTCTCTCCCTAGCGGCATCCAGACACAGAATGATCCGAGCAGCGCGGGCAGGGGCTAGTCTATTCCAGGGTCACCTGATCTGGCCAGCCAACCACTGCTATCGACGTGTAAGGGTACCACGTCATGCTGGGTGGAGTGCAGAGTCTCTTGGCTTGTGATTGTCTCTGTTTCTGGCCGCCAAAAAGCAAAACGGCGGGAGATGCCATTTTCTCGAGCGGGCGAAGTATTCGTCCGAGCAACGAGCAGTTTCAAGTACGCTAATACTCGAACGAGCATCAAGTTCGCTCATCTCTATTTATGACTAATTATGGGACAATTCGATTCAAAAACTGCTATTTGCTTGCTTTTCAGCTTTAACGCATTACCAACGCTGCCTCATCTTTAAACTTTTTCGCAAGCTTCTTTTTCCGCTGGCCTTCGCCACCTTCTACGTGCTACTAACATTGTTTTTTTTTCTTTTCCTACTCTGGCCTTGATGGAGCATTGTTACTTTCTTATTGGTGTACTTGTGTAAATACTGTTTGTATTTATGGCTCTGCGTTATCCCAGTCTGATTTGATTGTTCCAATTTGCAGTCCTGATCCCCACTGTATGATTGGGAGGTATTGCCACTTAGCCAGTGTTTGTATGTACAAATTATTGTGTTGAAATATGGGCCCAAAGGGTGCTGGAGCGGGCAGGAAATCCCTTGGCCCCTCTCTGTAGAAGGAAAAAAATAATGGTAAAGGGGACGGGCAGAATAAGTTAGATAAAATATGGAGTTCTCCCCCCAGCAAAACAAGAGCCAGAAAGGTGGGGGCAATGAGCCGGCTCCAACCAATGCAAAGACCTCCGGATCTAGGTTTTCCCCCTTGGTTACTGAAGATATTGAAAACAGTGAGCCTGGAGAAAGGTATGGGATTCTTAAGGAAATTCTAGACTCTATAAAGAAGTGCAACCTTGACCTGGTTGACCAGGTGGAGGCAGTAAGAGGTGACATCTCTCTGTTAAGAGAGGATTTGAACAAAGTCAGGGAGCACCAGAAAATCACAGATGATAGGGTTAGCAAATTAGAAAAACATAATTCAAATCTTAGAAGCTCCCATCAAAAGCTAATGTCGGATAATAGGGGATTAAAGGAGAAAGTGCAAGATCTAGAGGATCGCTCCAGACGTAATAACCTCCGCATTATAGGTGTACTAGAACGATTGGCTCATGGGGAATGTAGGGAAGGAAAAACTGTCCCCCCACTTTTGCGTAGAAAGAGTACACCGACTCTCTCTTAGAAGAGGAAACCCCCCAGGTGTCCCACCACGGACAATCTTATGCAAATTACTACTATCGAGGGACAAGGATACTGTTATGAAATGGAATCATACAGCTCCAGAAACTTGCATTAATGGGTCAAGGGTGTCTATATACGCTGATTACCCAGGGCCTACCATGAAAAAAAGAATGAGCTTTGTTGAGATAAAAAAAAGATTGAGGGCAGCTGAACTTGTATATTCTCTGCTTTTTCCTGCTCGCCTTAAAATTTTGTACCAAGGACAATCCCATTTCTTTGACACCTCAGAGTAAGCAATGGAATGGCTTGACTCTAAGGGTCTTTAACTGTAATTTTTTGGTATTGTTGATGTGTCCCTAAATATAGCATGCTGCAGTTTTGTAGACAGGGAGCACAGAGGCTGCTCCTTTAGGTGTGAGTTCTGGTATGTACGGAACATCAGGGGGAGGGCAATGGGGGCCGAGTATGCTGTGGGTTTTTTTCCCCCCCTTCTTTTATTAATATTTTATGTCGGTAAAATTGTTTGTGTGGAACACTAGGGGACTTAATGAAAAAAGAAAGAGATGTTTATTAACCGATATTATTAAGAAGCAGCTACCGGCGATTATGGTTCTTCTTGAGACCCACCTTACTCGGGACAAAACACACTTAGTCAAGAAGGGCTGGTGCTCGCAGGAATTCCATTTAGTGTTCTCACAATATTCACAGGCTGTTTCAGTTCTCATACATAAATCAGTGAATTTTCAGATTGAGAGATATCTCTGCGATCAAGAAGGGAGATTTATCTCCCGGAGGGGTTCTCTTTTTGGTATACGAACTACACTAGCCTTTGTATATATCCCGCCCCCCTTTAGTTTCTATGTTCTGAATAAACTTCTGGAATTTGTGGATGATGGAATGGAGCACCCTGTGTTTGTAGTAGGGGATTTCAATAGTGTATTGGTAAATGAATTAGATCGTGAATCAGCACATCATTTGGGGAAGAGCGAGTTTCGGCACACCAAATTGGCTAGTTTTAGTGAGGAGATGGGGCTAAGGGATGTCTGGAGGTTCCTTTATGGCAATAAAATCTCCTACTCCTGTTTTAGTCAGACACACAAGACTAGATCTCGAATTGACCTAGCTCTAGCTAATGATAAGGCCTGCTTATTAATCCAAAATATGAAATATGGGATCAGAAGCATCTCGGACCATTCTCCGGTTATTTTAGAACTCAGAATGAAAGAGTTAGGGCAGAAGGTAACCCAATGGAAGTTTAACCTTCACTGGTTTAACCTACTAGGGGACCTAGAACATATTAGAAATGACTTAAAAATATTTATTGAAATCAATTTGGGATCTGCGCCAGTGTCAATTGTCTGAGACACTGTTAAAATGCACCTTATGAATTACTTTTCAAGAGAAATAAAAAAATGTTGCAAGCAGTTCCACTTAGTGGGGAATGCGCTAGAAAAAAGGGTCATCGAGCTGGAAAGGGAAAGCATAAATGACAAATCAGAAGAACTAAATAAGAAGCTGGAAGCAGCACAACAAAAATACAATACATTCCTCGTAAATAAAGTGGAGTGGCTCTTCCTCTAGAAAGTAATGGAGAGATTCCAAATGGGCAACAAGTTTATTGAGAGCATTAAGCTTTTCTACGCAAATCCCCAGGCCAGACTAAAACTCAATGGGAGGCTGTCGCAAGAATTTCCCCTGACCAGAGGGACTCGACAGTGATGTCCCCTGTCACCCCTTTTATATTCCCTGAGAATAACATTTTTTTACTTTATTAGTTCCACCATGGGACATGAACAAGCAATCATCTGATTGCAGGGTATTAGCTGTCAGCCTATGCACGTGCCTGCTGACAGCACTGGGGTCCTGATCAGAAGATGGTAGTCATGCTGACCATGGCATTTATCTGGTAAAACACCCGCGATCGGAGCCCACTCCGACCAGGGATGTTACACTGGGATGATATCCACCGGATTCTGATTCCGGCCCAGTGCTAAGTATATGAGCCATATATCGGCTGCAGAGCGTTAAAGTGTTTTGTTTTGTTATTTAAACGTTGATTGTTTTTACTGCTATATGGACTTTTACTTTTATCTATACAATAGTTGTGTATGGTTTTGGTTTATTTAGCACAATTAGTGTTTTTTCAGTCACCCGTGTCAGAGAAGCTGCTACTGATCTCATCCGTCAATGGGCAGATACTCTGCGGCCGGTGCTGGCGTCATAGTATGTGGCGGCCGGGAGATAACATGGCCGTGCCCTGCAGGCTGATACAGAAGACGGAAGAAAGAAGAAGAGCCGTGGGGAAGTCAGAAGAGGAGCCACGCCAACATAGGGGAGCTGCACTGCACTGTATATTATTTTTATTGACTCGTGTATAAGTCGAGGTGAGGTTTTTCAGCACACTTATACACGAGTATATACAGTAATTTGGGTAGTAAGACTAACTAACATTTACCATATCTCAGCTTTGTGTTGGCATCAGTATATACAGTAATTTGGGTAGTAAGACTAACTAACATTTGTGGGGTATTATACGTACACGTAAATCTGGCTGTAAAATATAGCCCCAAAAAGGTATGGCAATCTGCGTTATACAAATACCCCACAACTGACAGTGTAATTTCAGCGAAAATCACTGTATAAACTACGTGGATTTGACAAGTAAATCTGGCTGTAAACTATAGCCCCAAAAATACCCCACATTGTAATAAATTGTGGGGTATTATAACATTGTAATAAAACAAAAGGACACTTATAATATTATAAGTGTCCTTTTGTTTTATTACAATGTTAGAAAGATCACAAATCAAACGCATTCTCTCAAATAAAAAAAAAAAATTAAAATACATTTTTTTAGGGACCATTTCATTTATATAACAGTTTTTGAAGTTCTGTTTATAGAAACCCACCACATATCCCCCCCCCCCCTTCTATTAACCCTCAAACTATTCAAAACAGCCGGTAGGAAGCTAATAAAAATTCACTAATATTTATTATTACAACATTCATTTAGCTGCAAAATTGACCCATGTTAACTGAATAAAAGTAGAAAATGCATCTAGGATTATATTGGGCAGTTTTTTCTGAGTAAGAGGACATCCCACATGTGGATGTAACCCGCTGCCAGGGCACATGGTGAAGCGCAGAAGGGAAGGAGCCATTGAGCTTTTGAAGGGCAGGATAGTTTTCAGGTGCCATGACGTGTTTGTAAGGCTCGCATGTTGAGGCAAGATTGCTTTCCCATCGCGTTCAGTTAAAGCGTTGGAAACACAATGGGGCATATTTACTTACCCGTCCGGAGGAGATTCGGAAAAAGTGCATTGTCTGAAGAAAATGCACTGTGCCGCGATTCACTAAAATTGTGCGCCCGATATCCTGAATGTGTCGCTTCAGGTCTGCCGAAGTTCACCAACTTCCTCCCGATGCATGTAAGTGCATGGCTTGCGACACAATATTTAAGTTAAAAGCCCAAAATTTAAGTTTGCCCAAATCCCTTGGATCGTCCGCCGGCTGGCCCCCGATTTGTGTCGCATGTAAGCAGGCGCGATTGAGACTAAATCTGATTGCGTGCAACACTTTTCCCTACTAAATACCTGTCCCAATGGGGGCGTGGCATAGCGGGGAATGGAGTAGGCAGCACGGCGCCAGAGCTCCACTACCCGAATCCTGCTATCATCCTGTGGCACCCAACTACAACGTGCCAGGACCCGGAAAAGCGGCTGTGACATCGGGGAGAGCCGCGGCAGTAAGGCGACAGACCGCTCCGATCGCATAATGCCGGGCGGCAGGCGCAGTAAGGCGGAGGAGAAGCACGGGGAGTGCAGCTCCCAAGATGGCGCCCGGAACACACAGGGGGAGCGCATGGAGCGGTCACTGCGGGCGGAGACCACTGCCAGATTGAGCGGCTTCGCACGTGCTGCTCCAGGAACGGAGAGAAGAAGGGGTGGCAGTAGCAGCATGTCCCAAAAAGGGACTCCATGTAAGTCTCCAGGCTCCAGATATGAAGTCCTGCAGGACTCACTGTCAGAGGAGGAGGAGGAGGATGCAGGGACAGCACCCACAGAAGGGCAGGAAGAGGGAGATGTTCCCCAAGACTCTGATATTGAGGCTGAACCCACATTAGCAGATATCCTTAGGGCAGTGCAACATAATACATCTACACTGCTGAAATTGACAGGCCGCGTGGATAGCCTGAAAGAGGACATTCTGCTGATGCGGCAAGATATCCATAAAGTTGCGGAAAGGACGACTGTGGTGGAGGCCAGAATTGGAGAGGTGGAGGGAGTGATACCCCCTCTGCGGCAGGAAGTACGAGAGCAATCCCAGGCCGTGATAGCCTTACAAGCGAAAGCTGATGATCTGGAAAATTGGTTGCGTCACAACAATGTGAGGATAGTTGGAATGCCGGAAAAGGTAGAAGGTCAGAACCCGGATGAGTATTTTGAAAAGGGGCTTGGGGAGACCTTTGGAAGAGAGAACTTAACTCCACTATTCGCAGTAAAACGGGCCCATAGGGTACCTACAAGACCACTACAGCCTGGCAGACCGCCGCGACCTGTACTCATCAAGCTGTTGCATTTTAAAGACCGTGACCGGATTTTACGTATGGCCCGAGATAGAAATGATATCCTGGTGAACGGAGTGAGAGTGGCCTTCTATCAAGATTTTTCAGCTGAAGTCCAAAAGAAGCGGATGCGGACCTTAAACCGTGACTGAGGGCCTTGGATGTTGTATATTCCATGTTGTATCCGGCAAGGCTGCGAGTAGTGGCCCTTGGCACCACTCATTTTTTTGATACACCAGGAGCGGCGTTACAATGGTTGGACACTCAAGAGGCCCGATTGAGGGGACGACCTGGAGACCCAGGAGGGGACTGATCAGCTTCTTGGGCAGTAAGAGGCGGAGTGGAAGTCCACTGAAGTGAACTTTGCTAAGAGTTTTCTATATATCCTTGTTATACGTTCAATGTATGTCTTAATATGGGGGGGGGGATTTCTGTTAGTTGCCTGGTTAATATGTCTAAGGGATGCTGCTGCCCTAGTAGTAGCGCAGGTGGGAGCTACATAGAAAGTGGCGAGGTGGCGGAGCAACAATGTATAACAACAGAGGCGGCGGAGTGTTTGGGAAGGAATAGACATTTTCTGGGAGAATGTGGAGGAAAAGTGTGCTGAGAATTCAATGTATCATGCATATATGTGCTAGGATGCTAAATGTTTGCCCTGTTCCTCTTTGGAGGGAAGAACTGTTTATGTTGGGGGAGTTGGAGGGTAGGGATGGGGGGGAGGGCTTGAGGTTGGTCTGGCTGGACAGGTGGAGCAGGAGCTATCTACTTAGGGGAAACAGAAAGGGGAGTAGTTGGGTAATGTAGTATGATGGTGGAGAGCTTTAAGGGGTTGTCCTGGAATGTCCGGGGCATGGGATGCTCTAAGAAAAGGAGGGCCATATTTAACTATATAAGGAATAATGCTGCAACGGTGATAGGATTGCAGGAAACCCACTTGACAAGAGATACTGTGTCCTTGCTTCATAGGGCGTGGGTAGGGCATAGTTTCCACGCTTTCCACACCACATATTCTAGGGGGGTAAGCCTGTTGATAGCTAAATCACTTCCGTTTACACTTTATTCTTCTTATTCCGATTCAGAAGGGAGGTTTGTGGTGGTACATTGCCGAGTATACCATTGGGAATGCGTAGTGGTGGTATTATATATTCCGCCGCTGTACTCTTGTGTACCGTTGCGAGAATTACTCAAGAAATTAGAGGTGTTGCCGGATGTACCCTGGCTAATAATGGGGGACTTTAATAAAGTATTATTCGAAGGGAAGGACAGATTAAATAATGGAGGGGGTGGAGGAATGAATAACTTAACATCCCTGGGGAGGTGGTGTGAGGAGATAGGCCATCATGATCTGTGGAGGGAGCGCAATGAAGAAGTACGCCAATATTCATGTGTTTCATCTACGTATGGTTCCTTATCTCGTATAGATATGATTTTGGGTTTGGATCGGGCAATATCAGCTGTGGTGGACATTCAGTACCTGCCACGGGCATTGTCGAATCATTCCCCTATCTTACTGACAGTAAACTGTGTGTGGGGGGGGGGGGCGACGTATTAAGGGCGTGTGGCGCATGAATGCGTTTTGGCTGCGATTGATAGATGGGATGACTGTAAAGGACCACTTGAAGGAATATCTGGAATATAATGAGGGATCTGTGTCTAGAGTGGTTCTATGGGATGCTATGAAAATGTTCCTGCAAGTGGCTCTGGCGAGAGAAATAAAAAAGGTTAAAACTAAATCCAGAGGAATTGGAATTGAGCTACAGTATAGAGTGAGGGAAGCAGAGGAACAACATGTTCAAAGTGGCACACGAGAGGCGGAGGCGAGGTGGATAGCAGCGCAAAAACAGTTGAAAGAGCATATGCTGGAACAGGCAGAGAACAAGCTTATGTTCCTGAAGGAACAATTCTATGCCGAGGGGGAACAAACGGGGAAACTGTTAGCTAGGATGGCAAATGCCCGGAAGACTAATTCATATATATATGGATTGAAGAATGTTGAAGGGAGGGAAGTGACGAATGCGAAAGGGATATTAGAGGTACTGAGTACTTATTATAAGCAACTGTATTCTTCCCGGGCTAATTATTCTAGGGAACAACTGGACTCTTATTTGGGAGAGGTGCGCATGCAAAGACTAAATGCAGAGGCAAGGGAAATGCTGGAAGCCCCAATATCTCTAGAGAAGTTGGAACAGGCAATGGGGAGTATGGCCAACGACAAGGCGCCAGGAATGGATGGCCTCCCCATAGAAGTGTTTAAGGAGTTTGGGGAGATACTACTACCGCAATGGTTAGAAACGCTGAAAGACAGTATGGAACAGGGTAGCCTGCCAGCCTCCTGTTATGAGGCACTGATAGTAGTGCTCCTTAAAGAGGGGAAGGATACAAAGTTGCCGGAGTCATATAGGCTGATTTCTCTTCTGACGGCAGATGTTAAATTGTTAGCCAAGGTACTGGCGAATCGGTTGGGCATAGTAGTGGGGTCTGTGGTACACAGGGATCAATCAAGGTTTATCCCCTCCAAATCAACGGCGTTAAATCTCCGGAGATTATTTTTTAATTTACAGGCTGTTGAGGGTGACAAGGATAGAGCTGAGGTGGTGTCATTAGAAGCCGCCAAGGCTTTTGATCGTATAGAATGGGAGTACTTATGGGCAGTATTAGAGAAGCTAGGGTTTGGTCCCAATTTCATACAGTGGGTCCGGTTGCTATATAAATCACCGGTGGCGAATTTGAGGGCAAACGGGGGGGGTCTCGGAACAATTTCAGTTACAGAGAGGTACAAGGCAGGGGTGCCCCCTATCGCCCCTTTTGTTTGCTCTCGCTATTGAGCCCCTGGCCTGCATAGTCCGGCAACATCCAGCCATAAAAGGGTTCAGTTATACAGGGGGGGAAGAAAGGATTGCACTGTATGCGGACGATGTCCTTTTATTCTTGGTGGAGGCGCAGACTGCAATGCCAGTAATAATGGAGGTGCTGGAGCATTTTGGGAGCTTTTCCGGTATCCGTATTAATTGGCCGAAGTCGGCGTTGCTTCCTCTGTCCAGCAACTGTCCGGAACTGCTACAGGTGGGGGAAATTCCAGTGGTGGAGGAATTTAAATATTTGGGAATCCGGGTTTGTCACGGCGAGGACGCCGCTGCCTCGTCACGTGACGTGGGGTGCAACTGTACTGGTTAATTTAGCCTACTCAAACTTGCGCTCACCTTTCAATCAGGACACAAATTGAGCCTAAATCACACCTCATACAGCTCCAGCACCAGAACCAGACCCGCTGCCACCACTTATTGCATTTATACTGGGACCAATAAGTATCCCAATCTACAACAACTCTTGCTCTCAAGCAGTCACCTTGTCACACTCAGCACTCCAGCAGTCACACAGTTAACCACACTTCACAAGGCTATGAGTTCGCAGAGCATACAGGGACCAAAATTAAAGTGAAAGCTTTAATTACAAAAAGTTGATCAGTGCATAAAAAAGATATTAAAAACAAAAGAATTACAAAATAAAATGACACACAACACGGCAAAACAGTTATAAAATAAAAAGGGAGAAAAATAACAGAAACTTACAAACTTAAAGTAAATCCTGATCCCTGGAGGTGGGAGAAATAAGGGACACACTCAGCTTGTCAAGCAGCCCCCAAAATGTGAACACCAATTCTTGGATTTCATATTGTTTTATAACTTCTCAGTTTGGTTCAGATTTCAGAACCTCCCATTCATTAATTAGTCCAGAGGGTCATTCACGATTGGGCAAAGTGTTAATGAGGGGGGAGAGTCCAGGAATAATTAAACAGTTCTTTGTTTCCAAAATGCTAGATGCATGGGTGGGGGTAGGTGCAGAGGAGAGGTGACCAAATGGCTTTTGAGGTCACCAGAGAACATTCTGCAGGTCAGAGTTTATCAGGTTGTAAGGATGTCCAGGATGTTGTAAAAGAGGCCTGGACGCTTCAATGGATGCCACATATTTCAACCAAATTTGTAATTGCCCAATAGTTCAACAAATCTTACACATTCGAGAATAGTATTTCCTTGACACCTCCCCCTTTCAAGATTGGGCAAATTTGAAATGACCCACGCAATTTTAAATTTTCCCAAGCCAATTACCAATAATACATTGCAGAAGTTCAGTACCATAAAAATCATTGCCATAAGATGTGATTACCTGGGCACATCAACCATCTGGTCCTTTGTCCTGTGTATAAGGCCAAGTACTATCTCCCCTGGTCACTTGTACACTGCTGTGCTGGGACCCCCTGCTGACTTTATGGCTTTGTGCTGCAGTAACACTAAGTTCTGTGTCCCCTCTCCCAAGTGTGAAACGTTTAACCCTCTCCCTGCTGGATGAAATACCAATGTAGTTAAGTGTAGGACTACTGTACCCAATTACATTATGTTTTGGTTTTCCAGCTGTGCGGCTATTAGAGTCCCTCTCTTTATCATTTATACTACAGGGCTTAGGTTGATCCACTGACTGAACGCTCTCCTGAGAGTCCCTATGCCCCTGCTCCCCTTTCTGATCGCTCCCCAAAACTGCACTGGCAACACTCATCACTGGGAACCCGACCTCACTGTGGACCCCAATCTCCTCTCTCAGCACTGGTTCTAGTGTACACGCTGTCTTTGGCTCATAGACACACTGCATCTCCCCAATCTCCTCTCTCAGCACTGGTTCTAGTGTACACGCTGTCTTTGGCTCATAGACACACTGCATCTCCCCAGTCTCCTCTCTCAGCACTGGTTCTAGTGTACACGCTGTCTTTGGCTCATAGACACACTGCATCTCCCCAGTCTCCTCTCTCAGCACTGGTTCTAGTGTACACGCTGTCTTTGGCTCATAGACACACTGCATCTCCCCAGTCTCCTCTCTCAGCACTGGTTCTAGTGTACACGCTGTCTTTGGCTCATAGACACACTGCATCTCCCCAGTCTCCTCTCTCAGCACTGGTTCTAGTGTACACGCTGTCTTTAGCTCATAGACACACTGCATCTCCCCAGTCTGAGTAGAGGCATCTTTGTGGCTCATGCTCTGAGCCTTACTCATCTTGACACCTCTTGTCTGCTCTAGGACCTCCCCTTGAGTAATGGCCTCCACCAGATCCACACTCAGGACCTTAGAGCTTTGAGGTGCAGATTCAGAGACTCCATCTTGGCAGTCTCTCACACCCTGCACCATATCTGCTGACTGCAGGGTTATCTCTGGGGGCCCATTTACCACCCCCTCCCCCGTAGCTTCCTCATACTGGGACACCTCTGGTTCTGGAGCAGGCATAGCCTTGCTCTTGCTATCCTGTCCTCCCTCCCAGATCTGTCCCCTTGGGCTTCTGCCCATTTTCTCATATGATTGTTGTACATCAGGCACATACACAGTTGTCATTTTTCCCAAATCATTTCCCAACAATACATCCACAGGCAATTCTTGTGACACTCCCACTTGTCTAATACCTCTACCAGAACCCCAGTCCATATAAACATTGGCAACGGGCACTCCTGGATGGCATCCGGTTATCCCCTTCACAGGCAAAGTCTTTTCTGGAATGATGTCCTTAGGGTTTATAACCTCAGGGCGAACCAATGAATAACTTGCACCTGAGTCTCTTAATCCCTGGGTGACTCTATCACCCACTATCACAGTCTGCATATGGTGCTGTAACTTGTCCATATCACCAGAAAGCAGCATGACTACTGGTACTGTAGAGTAGACAGTTGCCCCTCTCTCTGGGCACGCAGACCTCAGATGACCCACTTTGTTACAAATAAAACATTTGCGCATATCCCCCTGATTTATAGACTCCCTCAGTGTAATGTTCTCACCCACTTTGGAGACAGAAGGCTGTGATGTTGTCCTGGCTTGTTTCTCCTTCCAGCTGGAGGACCTTTGGGGGGATGTTTCCCTCTTGGCTTCAGGCATCCGGTTGGCGGTGTAGGAGTCTGCAATCTGCGCAGCTTCATCCGCAGTTTTAGGCTCCCTGTCACAAACAAACTGTCGTACATCCACAGGACAAATGTGCAGAAACTGATCTTTTATCATGAGATCCTCCAGGTCCTCACGGCTGTTGACAGAAAGTCCTCGGGTCCACTGTAGAAAGGTAGTCCGTAAGTTGCCTACTGTATCAGCGTAGCTCTCAGTTGTTTCTCGCTTTACACTCCGGAATTTCTTGCGATACACCTCTGGAGTTAAGTTGTACTTTTTAATCAAAGCAGCTTTTATAGCATCATAGTCCTCATCAAGCTCAAGAGGAAGGTCAGCAAATACTTCCAGGGCTTTGCCTCTTAGCCCTGGGCTTAAATACTGTGCCCACTGCTCACGGGGCAGATGGTATTGTCTGCAGGTCTTCTCAAACGACCGCAGAAAAATGTCCAAGTCCCCATCCTTGTCCAGTACTGGAAAACGTTCTTGACGAGGTCTCTTGGGGTCTACATCTTGGGATTGGGGTTGCACAGAATTGATACCCCTTTCAATCCGCGCCATTTCCAGCCTGAATTCTCTATCAGCCTGGCGCTCTGCGGCTGCTCTCTCCTCTCGCTCTGCGGCCGCTCTCTCCTTCTCTCGCTCTGCGGCCGCTCTCTCCTTCTCTCGCTCTGCGGCCGCTCTCTCCTTCTCTCGCTCTGCGGCCGCTCTCTCTTTCTCTCGCTCTGCGGCCGCCTGATTAAACTGAAGGATAAGCTGCAGACGCAGGCTAGGATCACATTCACCTAGCTGCTGTAGGGCCATTTGTAGAGACACATCCATGCCTACCTGAGGGCTCCTGCTTTGGGTAGCCTCAGGGGAAACTCTTCCAGGATTAATGTCCATGTCTTGGCTCCCTTGAGCCGTGCCAGATCCTTGCTCTGCATCTTGCTCCATCAAAGCACAAACCAGCAGCTCTTTGGACTTGTCAGCCGGGTCGATACCTCTCTGCTCACAGAGGTGGACTAGAGCCTCCTTGCTCTGTCTCTTGTAGATGGTTGCCATCACTGAGTGCAACCTTTGCCAAATAAAAGATAGAAAAGAAAAACGGGGTAGGGGAACTGTTTGCACGTGTGTCTTAGAACAGCACTGATTTGGTCCGTGTAAAACTAGGGTACTCCTCGCAAGGATTCCACTAGTCCTTAAGTGCAGGGGTCAGTTACTTAATCCCAACACTTAATGCTCTGACAAAAATGAATTTATCCCACCGCTGCCACCAATTTGTCACGGCGAGGACGCCGCCGCCTCGTCACGTGACGTGGGGTGCAACTGTACGGGTTAATTTAGCCTACTCAAACTTGCGCTCACCTTTCACTCAGGACACAAATTGAGCCTAAATCACACCTCATACAGCTCCAGCACCAGAACCAGACCCGCTGCCACCACTTATTGCATTTATACTGGGACAAATAAGTATCCCACTCTACAACAACTCTTGCTCTCAAGCAGTCAGCTTGTCACACTCAGCACTTTAGCAGTCACACAGCTAAGCACACTTCACAAGGCTATGAGTTCGCAGAGCATACAGGGACCAAAATTAAAGTGAAAGCTTTAATTACAAAAAGTTGATCAGTGCATAAAAAAGATATTAAAAACAAAATAATTACAAAATAAAATGACACACAACACGGCAAAACAGTTATAAAATAAAAAGGGAGAAAAATAACAGAAACTTACAAACTTAAAGTAAATCCTGATCCCTGGAGGTGGGAGAAATAAGGGACACACTCAGCTTGTCAAGCAGCCCCCAAAATGTGAACACCAATTCTTGGATTTCATATTGTTTTATAACTTCTCAGTTTGGTTCAGATTTCAGAACCTTCTTATTCATTAATTAGTCCAGAGGGTCATTCACGATTGGGCAAAGTGTTAATGAGGGGGGAGAGTCCAGGAATAATTAAACAGTTCTTTGTTTCCAAAATGCTAGATGCAGGGGTGGGGGTAGGTGCAGAGGAGAGGTGACCAAATGGCTTTTGAGGTCACCAGAGAACATTCTGCAGGTCAGAGTTTATCAGGTTGTAAGGATGTCCAGGATGTTGTAAAAGAGGCCTGGACGCTTCAATGGATGCCACATATTTCAACCAAATTTGTAATTGCCCAATAGTTCAACAAATCTTACACATTCGAGAATAGTATTTCCTTGACAGGGTTACTAGGAACATATCAGATTACGTTGAGTTGAATTTAGTGCCATTGCTAAAGGAGGCGCACTCCAGGGTCCAGGTATGGAATAAATTACCTATATCGGCCCTAGGACGGGCAAACTTAATCAAGATGATCTTAATGCCACAATTCTTATATATTTTACATAATGCTCCGGTGTGGATACCGAAATTTTGGTTTAAAAAGATCCATAGCCTGTTTCGGGACTTAATCTGGAAGCAGGGTGTGCCTAGAATAAAATTAGAGAAACTGCAATTACCTAAGCATAGAGGGGGGCTGGCGGTCCCGGATGCGTGGGCATACTATATGGCAGCTCAATGCCAGCACTTCGGAGGGTGGGAGAGACCGGGTGAGGAGTCCTGGTGCCCAGTAGTAGTTGTGGGGGAGTGTTGGATCCAGTGGCTGTATTAGAGGCAGGGAAATTGGGGAATAAAGGGAGTCGATACCCAACACTAGTATTGATGCAAAAAATTTGGAAGGTCTACAAACAGATAATGGGGATAGGATCTTGGACAAAATATACTCCGCTATGGGATAATCCATATCTGGGGGAGGTGTACATGCTGGATAATATTCAAAGTTGGAAACAGAAAGGGGTAAAATATTTAAGCAAGGTATATGACGGATCCAACCTTAAGTCTTTTAGTCAACTGGAGGAGGAATTTGGGGTGCCCAGGAATATGTTTTACCAGTATTTGCAGCTGAGACACAGCTTGCAGGCGCAGTTTGGACTTGAAGAGATCGAGATTTCGTCACTGGGGGTTATGACAGGGGTAGTGCAAGCCCAGAATATGAGGAGTCTTATATCAATACTGTATGGGGCAATATTGGATAAAAGGCTGGGTGATCTGATGAACACAACAAAGAGGAAATGGGACCTTGAGGTCGGGGAATTGCCGGATGATGAATGGGAGGAGATTTTAGAGTCTCCGCACAAAATATCCTTGAATGTAGCACAGAGGCGGTCCCAACTATTTCTTCTACACAGGGCATATAGAACCCCGGTAGTGTTGTATAAGATGGGGTTGAGGACAGACTCAAACTGCCCACGATGCCTAGCTGAGGGGGCTGACATACTACATATGTTTTGGACATGCCCGGAGTTAAGGGGGCTGTGGAACAAGACCCAGCGGTTGATACAAAGATACAAAAGGTGTATGGCGTTCAGATCCAGAAAGATCCTAAAGTGTGTGTATTGGGATTTGTGGGCGAGTAAAAAAGCCCCAAAGTTACCAAAATATGTGATCATGAGTGGAGCCTTTGGATTGCTTTTCCAAACACAATCAAAATGCCACGCCTCTGGTACCACAAACCTTTATCCCAGACAATTTGTTAACTTTTTATCATGCGGTATAGGGGGAATTTTAACCCCTTGCTGCTGATGGTCTTTTTCCATTTTACTTTAAATCAATAACTTTTTATTTTTCTGTGTACAGAGCTGTGTGAGGGCTTGTTTTCTAAATAACAAATTGTACTTCCTACTGTCAGTATTTTATATTCCATGCCATGTACTGGGAAGTGAAAATACAATTCAAAATTCTGTAATATTAAGAGAACCCGCATTTGGACCATTTTCTTGTGGGCTCTGCTTTTACGGCTTTCACTAGACATTCCAAATATCATCTCTAATATATTCTTTGGTTCTGTATGATGATAGGGATAATACATTTATATAGGTTTTATTAGGTGTTAATAGATTTTACAAAAATTTTTTAACCTTTTGTGCAAAACAAAAAAAAATTAACCATATTCTGAATCCAATAACTTTTTCCATGCTTAAGAGTATGGAATTGGCTGAGGTGTAATTTTTTTCCATAACAAGCTGACATTTTCATTATTATCTTTGTGGGCACTGTGCAACCTTTAGATCAGTTTTTATTACATTTTTAATGTGTTGCAAAACTGCAAAAAAGTGTTGATTTGGACTTTTAAGCGCATTTTTCCGTTACAAGGTTCACCACCGGGAATAATACTTTTTATATTTTTATAGATACATAGGAATTTTGGGACTCTGCAATACCTATTATGTTTTTACTTTTTTCCACAATTTTTTTTATATGGTTTTGGGACATTCTAATGATTTTTTTTTCTGGGTGATCTGCACAATCTGTTCCTTTAATATTGGATCCCCGAAAGGTTTCGGACACGAAGGTGGATTGATGCCTGAATATAGGGATCATATTTTGGAACTAATACATGAAGCAGTGCCAAGGGTCTTCCATTTGTGACTGTACTGGAATGGTAAGATTAGCTTTTTAAGCCTACTGAAATGTTCATATGCAGAACCAAAGCAGAGTTGGTCTAAGGTGATATTAAATTAGTTTTTCTGACTCATGTCTTCTGGCTTTGACTCTGCTCTCTCCTAGACTGCCATTGAACCACCCCCCCCCCTTATTTTGAATGACAGCTCTGCCTTGTGTCATTCATACCATGTGACCCAAGTGACATAATCTCACGTCCTTTAGCCTCCTTAGCAAACTGTGTTTGTGTGTACTGTGTGTACTGTGTGTTGCAATAAGAATTAAATGAGAGGTCACCCATACTTTCAATACTTTATTTTCAATTCCAGTGTGTCAGACAATGTGCAAGCTGTGGAAGCCAGATTTAAAACTTTTATATTTAATCCAATTTTACTAAACACATGTATAACATATTACACATGTATAACATATTACACATGTATAACATATGTCAACGAAAACCAAGGAAAATTCAGGCTCGCTCACCACCAGGTGCTCAATCCAAAGAGAGTCTCCACTCTTGTAGCAGATAGTAAGAGGAAAAAGGAGTAGATCGGCACTCACTGGGTCCGTTAAAATTCTTCAGTAATTTTATTCATCCGTAATAAGGACAATACACATGACGGCAGGTACAAAGATAAGGTGCTGTACACAGATTACATCTTACGCGTTTCAGACCATTAGGTCCTTAGTCATAGATATAATGGTGATTCGGACTCTGACTGATATACCCTGTTAACCGGAAGCTAAGATAGCCACACAGGTGCTGTGCAATCTGTCAGTCCGAACATAACAATAAGACTGAATATACAAAAATACATATAAAAACAACAATATGAACATTAGTAATTTAAAATCAAATCATTTCTAACATTAAGACCTTTGGGAGCAATACTATCTTTCATTTGTATCCAAAAACCCTCACGATTCAATAGCTTCCTTCTAAGGTTCCCTCCCCTTCTATCTGGTTTGACCCTTTCAATGCCGCTAAAAGAAAAACCACTGAGGTCTCTTTGATGTCTATAGATAAAATGTTTTGCCGCATTAGAGGGATTTCTTGCATCAGGATTGACCCCATTAAGATGTTCCCGTATTCTTTCTTTTAAAGTGCGGCTAGTGCATCCTACATAGGTTAGATCACAAATAGTGCAGGTAATGCAGTACACTACATTTTTAGTGTTGCAATTAGAGATGAGCGAACATACTCGTCCGAGCTTGATGCTCGTTCGAGCATTAGCGTACTCGAAACTGCTTGTTGCTCGGACGAATACTTCGCCCGCTCGAGAAAATGGCAGCTCCCGCCGTTTTGCTTTTTGGCGGCCAGAAACAGAGCCAATCACAAGCCAGGAGACTCTGCACTCCACCCAGCATGACGTGGTACCCTTACATGTCGATAGCAGTGGTTGGCTGGCCAGATCAGGTGACCCTGGAATAGACTAGCCCCTGCCTGCGCTGCTCGGATCATTCTGTGTCTGGATGCCGCTAGGGAGAGAGCTGCTGCTGCTGCAGGGATAGCGTTAGGGTGTTCTATTAGCTTACTGTTAGGCAGGAGTGAGTCTACAAGAACCCAACAGCCCTTCTTAGGGCTACAATAACGTTATACTTTTTTTTTTTTTTTTATTTGCAGCTAATACCATATTGTGAGGAATTTGCAGGGGGACTTGCTATCGTTGTGTTTAGCTCTTAGTGACACACCAAAGTGGGAAAATTTATTAGGGGTTTGATTTCAATTAGGCACAGTCTGCCATTTACTTTTTATTTTACGTTTATTTTTTCATAACTCAGCGTCATCTCATCTGGCATAGCAGTGTGCTTTCATACTTGGCTAGAAAATAGCCAAAGGAGAATCCAAACGGCTTACTTACGCCTACAATAGCGTTATATATATTTTATTTCTGGTTGATCTGCTGGTGGCTGTCCT
Source organism: Engystomops pustulosus (assembly GCF_040894005.1). Classification (NCBI taxonomy): domain Eukaryota; kingdom Metazoa; phylum Chordata; class Amphibia; order Anura; family Leptodactylidae; genus Engystomops; species Engystomops pustulosus. The sequence goes on from NC_092419.1 coordinate 73,804,465, forward strand.
TGCTGCAGTGCATCTACTACCATATTGGGAGAAATTTGTAGTGAGACTTGCGACCGTTGTGTTTAGCGCTTAGTGACGCACATATCCATCGCAAAGACCGAAGTGGGAAAATTTATTAGGGGTTGGATTTCAATTAGGCACAGTCTGCCATTTCCTTTTTATTTTACGTTTATTTTTTCATAACTCAGCGTCATCTCATCTGGCATAGCAGTGTGTTTTCATACTTGGCTAGAAAATAGCCATAGCAATAGGATAGCATCGTTTGGTTTTAAAAACTAAAAAACACAAAAAAAAAAAAAAAAAAAAACACAAAAAAAACACAAAAAAAAGTTAAAAAAAAATTAAAGTTATAACTTTCATTTTCTAAATGTTTAACCCGAGGGCTAGGGGTAGAGGACGAGGGCGGGGACGTGGGCGTCCAACTACTGCAGGGGTCAGAGGCCGTGGTCCTGGGCGGGGTGAGACACCACCTGCTGATGAGGGAGCAGGGGAACGCCGCAGAGCTACACTCCCTAGGTTCATGTCTGAAGTTACTGGGACTCGTGGTAGAGCACTGTTGAGGCCAGAACAGTGCGAACAGGTGATGTCGTGGATTGCCGACAATGCTTCGAGCAATTTGTCCACCAGTCAGTCTTCCACGCAGTCCACCCATGTCACCAAAATCGGCACTCCTCCAGTTCCTGCACCTCAGCCTCCTCCCCCGCAGTCTGCCCCCTCCCAGGAAAATTTGGCATTTGAACCGGTATACTCTGAGGAACTGTTTTCTGGACCCTTCCCACAGTCACAAACCACTTGTCCGGTTGCCGCTGAGCAATTTTCCGATGCCCAGGTTTTCCACCAGTCGCAGTCTGTGGGTGATGATGACCTTCTTGACGTAGTGGAAGAAGTGTGTAAAGAGGTGTCCGACGATGAGGAGACACGGTTGTCAGACAGTGGTGAAGTTGTTGTCAGGGCAGGAAGTCCGAGGGGGGAGCAGACTGAGGGATCGGAGGATGATGAGGTGACAGACCCAAGCTGGGTTGAGAGGCCGGGTGAACACAGTGCTTCTGAGACGGAGGAGAGTCCTCGACCAGAACAGGTTGGAAGAGGCAGTGGTGAGGCCAGACGGAGAGGCAGGGCCAGAGCAGGTGCATCAGCGCCAAATGTTGCCCGTAGTCAAGCTCCCATGGCGAGGGCTAGATTTTCAGAAGTCTGGAGGTTCTTTAAAGAAACACCGGATGACCGACGGACTGTGGTGTGCAACCTTTGCCAAACCAGGATCAGCAGGGGTTCCACCACTACTAGCTTAACTACCACCAGTATGCGCAGGCATATGAATGCTAAACACCCCACTCAGTGGCACCAAGCCCGTTCACCTCCGGCCGTGAACACCACTGCTCCTTCCCCTGTGTCAGCTGATAGTCAGCCCCCTGCCCAGGACCTCCACGATCCTCCACGATCCTCCACAGCATCCACCAGCGTTCAGCTCTCCATACCCCAGACGCTGGAGCGGAAACGGAAATATAGTGCATCCCACCCGCACGCCCAAGCCCTTAATGTCCACATCTCCAGATTGCTTAGCCTGGAGATGCTGCCCTATAGGCTAGTGGAGACCGAGGCCTTTCGCAACCTCATGGCGGCGGCCGCCCCTCGGTATTCGGTCCCCAGCCGCCACCACTTTTCCCGATGTGTCGTCCCAGCCCTGCACCAGCACGTGTCAGACAACATCATCCGTGCCCTGACCAACGCCGTTTCTGACAAGGTCCACCTGACCACGGACACGTGGACGAGTGCTGCCGGGCAGGGCCACTATATATCGCTGACGGCACATTGGGTTAACTTGGTGGAGGCTGGGACCGAGTCTGACCGAGGATTGCGGGGCCTACCTCGGTCCAGGTCTTTCAGGCATACTATGCCTCCTCCTCCTCCTCCCACCCCTCCTCCACCTCCTCCTCCGAACTACCATCCATGGGCATGGCGCCATCAGTCGCTAGCTCTAGGCACAGCAGCAGTGCCGTCGCTAAGCGACAGCAGGCGGTGCTCAAACTGCTGAGCCTAGGCGATAAAAGGCACACCGCCCAAGAACTATTACAGGGCATCACGGCGCAGACTGATCTGTGGCTGGGACCGCTGAACCTGAAGCCAGGCATGGTTGTGTGTGACAACGGCCGTAACCTGGTGGCGGCTCTGCAACTCGGCATGCCTGGCCCATGTGTTAAATCTCATAGTTCAGCGTTTCCTCAAGACATACCCCAATCTGTCTGATTTGCTCACGAAGGTGCGCCGCATCTGTGCGCATTTCAGGAAGTCCAGCACAGATGCTGCCACTCTCAGGGCAGCGCAGCGCTGCCTCCAACTGCCCGCTCACCGACTGTATTAACCATTTTATCCAGAGTTTACCAGCAACGCAGAGCGATTGTAGACTGCCAGATGTCAACTTCCACCAGAACTGGTAGTCAGGTCAGTCAGCTTCCTCAAGTCTACAATGAGGAGTGGACGTGGATGTCTGATATCTGTCAGGTGCTGAGTAACTTCGAGGAGTCAACACAGATGGTCAGTGGCGATGCCGCCATCATCAGCCTCACCATCCCGCTGCTTGGCCTGTTGAAAAACTCTCTGATCAGCATGAAGTCGGAAGCTTTGCGCTCGTCACAAGAGACGGGGGAAGAAGATTCCCTTGTTGATAGCCAAAGCACCCTTAGGTCTGTTTCTCAGCGCATATCGGAGGAGGTGGAGGTGGAGGAGGATGAGGAGGAAGAGGAGGAGAATGTTGGCGAGACAGAATAGGGGACCATTGTTCAGTCCTTCACTGTTCAGCGTGTATGGGCAGAAGAAGTGGAGTTGGAGGAGAAGGAAATGGACAGTCAGGCCAGTGAGGGGAGTGAATTCTTACGCATTGGTACTCTGGCGCATATGGCAGATTTCATGCTAGGCTGCCTATCCCGTGACCATCGCGTTCAAAGAATTTATTCCAGCACCAATTAAATCAAAATCTTTCCACCCTCATCCCTTGTAGGGGTTCAGCTCAAATGTGGGGATCAGCAATGACAAAGCTCTCTTGGACAGCAGGATTAAAGTTGAAACTGTGCATTTATTCCAGCAAAAACAGCAGTAACAAACAAAACATCAAATAAAAATCCTTGCCTGTCCGGCTCTAACTAAACACTTGGCGGCCCTCACTAGCCACTGGAGGGCTTCTCCCTGCCAGCATGAAACATACATTCAGTAACCCAGTGTCACTCACATGTGGCTCTCACACAGTCCAACCTCTGTGTCTCCAGGTAGAGAGCAACTTCTGGCTGCTCCACACCCTTCTTTAAGGGATTGCACACCTGGTGCATTGTTAGACCCATTGCAGTGTGGAAGCTTTGGTCTGGAGCAGTGATCACACTTGTCTCCACTCCAGCAATTAGGGTCCTGTACCAGGTCTTCCCAGAGACCAACACATGGAGAACAGCTTCCAGTTTGACCCCATTCACACTGTGGTCGCTGTAATACACATAAACCTTCATTTTCTCGCCAATTCAATAGTGACTTTGTCACATATCCCCCCCCTTTGATCACAACCGTAGGTGGGATCACCTGACTACAACCTCCAGGGTCAAATTTTCCAAATTTTAAATGGACATCTTTCTTTTTTAACATGCTCACCCCCTTGTAATAAGGTTTCCTGCGTGGGATGTCGTCCATGTATAATGATGCCTGGACAAAGCAGGTCTCAGGCTCCAAATCCTGCACACACATAGATTTTATGGGCAAACAGTTTTTAGAATCAGTCACACCACACTTCAAGATTTCAAAAGCAACTTTGGACATATCTACTGGCAATATGGACTGTGTAGTTGGTATCACATTAAACGCACATGATACATGCACACACTCCATAGGTTCCTCATGTGTCTTATAACCATGGTCTGAGGACAATACAATCAGCCCAACATCTTCTGAAGTATTTGTTTCAAACTGCAAGCAATTGTTCTGATCATCACTCACAATCATCAGTTGTGTATGAGAACAGCCAGTGTCCATGAGCGACATACATGCATCACCACTCTCCTCTGTATTGTAATCCTTACCATTCCCTGCATTTATAGACATCTGAAAATCAGAAGAAGTCATTGTAGTAGACACCACTACATCTGTTACACTTCCCTTCATACTGGAAACCAAGGAATCTGCCTCTGTTCTATCACTTGACTGTTCCATCAGGTCAGCAAAGATCACTTTCTCATTACACTTCTCAGGCACACTCAGCTTGTGTATCTCACTCAAGGTAGAGGTCCTTTCTACACAGTTGTCAGGATTCTCATCCTGCCCTGCAGCATAACTCACAGAACCAGGGCTGAAATCCATATCCATGGCTCCCTTCATCCCTTTGACATGATCAAGCGCTACACAGCAGTCACTATCTCTTTCATTATAACTGCCTGCGGGGGGCACAATTTCTAGGGGTGAAATCTTGTCCTCACTATTTTTATTTTCATCACAATTGTGCCAGTCTGTGTCATACTCCATAACATCTTTAACACTGGTGACTCCTAGGGAAGTTGTTCCATATTTATCTGGTTCAGTACTGGGCGTTTCAGCACTGACAGGTGCCATATCCACCACAAGTGCACCCACCTCACTGACAGGTGCCATATCCACCACAAGTGCACCCACCTCACTGTCTCTTCCAGCTGGAAACACACATGCATCACTTATGGCTTCATTCACACCAGGAAACTTCTCTGAACGCAATGACAGATCTCTGCTGCTTGATTTACTCAGTTCAGTCAAACCTGAGCCCACAGCACAATCAATCATCTCCACACAGCACTCAGCATCACTTCCACACGTGTTATGTGAGTGGAGGGTTAAATTATCAGTACAAATCTCCCCACCATTATGTACCCCCCTGTCTTGTGTGGCCACATTGGAAAGCACATTTACCACTACATTTTCTTCCCCCACAGAAATGTCCATCTCATCATTGTTCCCTGTCAGTGTAGGAAAGAATTGGTCGCCATTAGCAAACACATTATTAGGGCTTAATACTGGCATAGTCATAACATTTTCTGTGCTAGCATTGGTAACAACATTGACATCATGTAATGGTACATTTTCCTCACATAATGAATTTTCACTATTACCAGCCACAACCTCTGGGCGCGCCCTCGAGCACTTAGACACATCTTTGCTTAACAATTCTATGTCATTTTCCATTTCCACAAGCTCTAGAGCACCTACCACCAAGTCTACAGACTCTGCACTTTGAGGCTGCAGGTGTACACCAGAGGCACACTGGGTGACATTGTCATCACATAGCATGTCATTACACACATTATTATCATCAGGTAAAGGCTCTATGGATGCCGGTCCTTTTTGAGAGATCACAGCATTTTCTGGGGAATTTGTCTCCTGCGGATAAACACCAGGATTAGCAAGGACATCATTTTTCCCCAGAATTTCCCCACAGAACTTGAAATCTCGGCCTAGCACAATCTCCACATCAATATCATCAGATTTAACAAGTTCATGTTCCACTGTTCCAAACTCAGTCTCAAAGTTTAAAGTCACAGTCTTGTGGGTCTCATGAACAACATCCAGAAACAGTATTAGTTCTGGCCTGATTTTGGAAATCTTTTGGTTTGGAACCAAACTAACCCCTAATGGGATTCCACCCACAGTACATTCAAATGTCTTTCTTGGAAGTTGCACCTGTTGTGTCATCACAGGTCCAGGATTTTGGTTGCCTCTGACCACATCATACTTCTGATCAGAACCAGCAGAGGGTTTAACCATTAAAGGACAGTCAATGGAAACGTGCCCAAGCCTCTGGAAACACGCACACTTCACCAGCCCTTTGGTTAGTCCATAATTATGCACCTCTGGCTTTCCCAAGCCCACTGTAACATTATTTTTCACAGTGTTTACAGTCCTCCCAGCTCCCTTAAAGCCCCAAACACTCTTACCAGGAACTCCTGGATATTTCACTTTATCAGGGGTTTGGCATCGGTGCTGGGTTGTAAGTAGCAATTCCTCTGTTGCAGAAAATCGATCCCATGTGTCCATGCGTTTTTGAGGTTGGTTGCTTGTAGCAACAGTATTGCTCCTCCTATATGGCACCTCCAACAAAACACTGGGCCTCTTAGCAACAGGACATCCTTTCATGCAGCGATCCACCTGTAGACATCCCCAACATGGCTCCTGTTGGTTGCCCATAGCAACAGTACTCTTACTCCCTGCATCTGGACCTTTAGACGTCACAGCCATTTTTATCGCAGCCGGTGTGGAACGCTGGACAACCGGGTACCCTTGCAAACCAGTATGGGACCCCTCAGTAGTCAACACTTGCGGTGCTGCCACAATACCACTAAACTTTTCCATCATCAGCTGGAACTTGGCTCGGGACTCTTCCTGCTGCTGGCGGAACTTCTCCCTCTGTTGCTGGAGAATGGCTTGCTGCTGGCGGGACCTCTCCTCCTGTTGCTGGAGCATGGCCTGCTGCTGGCAGGACCTCTCCTCCTGTTGCTGGAGCATGGCCTGCTGCTTTCACACAAGACATAAGCTTCTGGCCCTTTAAATTTCCACAAAGTTAAAGTTCATCCGCAGCTTTTGTCATGCCGTTGCCGCTAGCAACCTGCCCATTGCATCCTCCACCAATTGTAGGGGTTCAGCTCAAATGTGGGGATCAGCAATGACAAAGCTCTCTTGGACAGCAGGATTAAAGTTGAAACTGTGCATTTATTCCAGCAAAAACAGCAGTAACAAACAAAACATCAAATAAAAATCCTTGCCTGTCCGGCTCTAACTAAACACTTGGCGGCCCTCACTAGCCACTGGAGGGCTTCTCCCTGCCAGCATGAAACATACATTCAGTAACCCAGTGTCACTCACATGTGGCTCTCACACAGTCCAACCTCTGTGTCTCCAGGTAGAGAGCAACTTCTGGCTGCTCCACACCCTTCTTTAAGGGATTGCACACCTGGTGCATTGTTAGACCCATTGCAGTGTGGAAGCTTTGGTCTGGAGCAGTGATCACACTTGTCTCCACTCCAGCAATTAGGGTCCTGTACCAGGTCTTCCCAGAGACCAACACATGGAGAACAGCTTCCAGTTTGACCCCATTCACACTGTGGTCGCTGTAATACACATAAACCTTCATTTTCTCGCCAATTCAATAGTGACTTTGTCACACCCTGGAGAGGAAAGGAGTGTGAGAATGCATGAATACCAGCAGGCCCTGGTGCACAAGCTGAAACACTATTTCCCTTCTGACAGCGCTAGCGGCAGAGTGCGTAGTTCTGCGGGACAAGTAGCGAGGGAGAGTAGGCGAGCAGGCAGCTTGTCCAGCACTGGCAAGGGTACGCTTTACAAGGCTTTTGCCAGCTTTATGTCACCCCAGCAAGACACTGTCACCTGTCCCCAGTCTCGGCAGAGTAGGGCTGATCTTTACAGAAAGATGGTGAGGGAGTACGTAGCTGACCATACCATCGTCCTAAATGATCACACAGCTCCCTACAACTACTGGGTTTCAAAGCTGGACATGTGGCACGAACTGGCGCTGTACGCCTTGGAGGTTCTTGCCTGCCCTGCCGCTAGCGTCTTGTCCGAGCGGGTTTTCAGTGCAGCTGGTGGCATCATCACCGATAAGCGTACACGCCTGTCGACTGACAGCGTTGACAGCGCTGACAGGCTGACGCTTATTAAGATGAATAAAGCCTGGATTTCTCATAATTTCCAATCTCCACCAGGTGAAGGAAGCTCAACCTGAATAATTTATGCACTCCTCCTCCTCCTCATTTTCCTCCTTCTCCTCCTCTTTGTACACTAAAGCAGAGGAAACTGGCTATTTTTTGACAGGGCCCACTGGCTCTAGTTATAGTATTTTATGCATTTAATTTTTCTGGAGGGCCACCTACCCAGTCCTCTGTTTTAAACAATTTTTGGGAGTGCCACATACAGGCACTCAATCTATTCAATTTTTCTGGAGGGCCACCTACCTGCTCCTCTGGTTTGAAAACTTTTTTGGACTGCCACATACAGGCACTCAATCTATTTCATTTTTCTGGAGGGCCACCTACCTGCTCCTCTGGTTTGAAAACTTTTTTGGACTGCCACATACAGGCACTCAATCTATTCAATTTTTCTGGAGGGCCACCTACCTGCTCCTCTGGTTTGAAAACTTTTTTGGACTGCCACATACAGGCACTCAATCTATTTCATTTTTCTGGAGGGCCACCTACCTGCTCCTCTGGTTTGAAAACTTTTTTGGACTGCCACATACAGGCACTATCCAAATTAAATTGTCTCCATAGCAGCCTCCACACGTTGTCTCCATTGCTACCTCCAAAAGTCGTCCATATAGCTGCCTCCATACATCGTCCCCTTATCAAACGAGGTGTGTCAGGCAGAAATTTGGGTTGTTTTCATGGATTCCACATCAAAGTTGTTAACTTTGTCGCCACCCTGCTGTGTTATCCACAAAATATACTGGCAAACTTTTACCATTTACGGATATTATTTCAGCGCTTCTTGCGCATCTGTTTACATTCCCCTCACCCGCCATATCCCAAACTTATAAGAACACTACTACACTTAACTTGGTGCAGGCTGGGACCGAGTCTGACCCTGGGGCTGGTCATATACTGCCGACGCAGAGGATTGCGGGGCCTACCTCGGTCCAGGTCTCAAAGGCCTACTATACCTCCTCCTCCTCCCACCCCTCCTCCACCTCCTCCTCCTCCGAATTACCATCCGTGGGCATGGCGCCATCAGTCGGTAGCTCTAGGCACAGCAGCAGTGCCGTCGCTAAGCGACAGCAGGCGGTGCTCAAACTGCTGAGCCTAGGCGATAAAAGGCACACCGCCCAAGAGCTATTACAGGGCATTCCACAACAAACTTGTTAACTTTGTCGCCACCCTGCTGTGTAATCCACAAAATATACTGGCAAACTTTTATCATTTACCGATATTATTTCAGCGCTTCTTGCGCATCTGTTTACATTCCCCTCACCCGCCATATCCTAAACTTATAAGAACGCTACTACACTTGATCTTATACAAAAGGTTCTTAGAAGTGCTGTTTGGGGAGTAGCCTAGAGACAGGGGCTTGGATTGGCGAAAGCTCGCCTGGCAGCGGAGCGCCAGCTCCATGCCAAGATCCAACTAACATAGTTTTAACTGCAGCACCTTTAATCTACTACTAGTTCACTGCCTCCATACATGGTCCCCTTATCAAACGAGCTGTGTCAGGCAGAATTTTGGGTTGTTTTCATGGCTTCCATGTCAACTTTGTCGCCACCCTGCTGTGTAATCCACAAAATATACTGGCAAACTTTTATCATGTACCGATATTATTTGAGCGCTTCTTGCTCACCTCCTTTGAGTCCATTTAGGGTATGTCGCCATGACACTCTCTAGCCTGCAGCTGCTGCCGCTGCCTCTGCATGCCGTCCCCTATAGTGTCAGGGTCAATTATTGGATGTTTTAGATGCTATCTAGCTTCATTCTGTCACTCTGTCATGGCCATGCTGTTGCCCATAATTTTGGCATAATGGTGCGTTTAAGCAGCCTCAGAGTCAGAGGCATCCATGCATGCTGCCCCTGCTGTTTCCTGTCCATTTCCATGGTGTTTCCATCCTTTTCTGAGGTTCCCAGGTGTTTGGCCAAGCTTCCCTGTGCAGAGCCTTGGTCCCCTTGAAAAATGCTAGAGTCTCCCATTGACTTCAATGGGTCTCGTTATTCGAGACGAGCACTCGAGCATCGGGAAAAGTTTGTCTCGAATAACGAGTACCCGAGCATTTTAGTGCTCGCTCATCTCTAGTTGCAATTAATGAACTCTCTGATGGGATGTTCTATATTATCTATGTTGCTAGTGACATTTTTAATGGGCTGTGCATAAGTACAACATTTACAAACATTGGCACCACATCGGAAGAAACCTCTAGCTGATAACCATGTAGATGGCTGTATGGCAATTTCAGTGTTAATCATACTGGGTGACAGCATACTGGCCAAAGTGGGAGCTTTTTTAGTAGAAAAATTGCAACATTGAGATACTATAGTACGTAACTCGTCATCCTGTGCTAACATAGGCAGGTATTTTTTAATCAGATTCTGAATCTTGTGATATTCCATACTATAGGTGGTAACAAATATTAACTTGTTGGGAAAATTACTTTTTTTAGCCTTAATGTTATATTTATTGGGAGACAAAAGATCAGATCTTGATCTATTAGCGCTAATAGCAGCCGCTCTATGTAGGTTCCAGGTGGGGTACCCTCGGGCGGAAAGTCGATTGGTTATTTGTGATATTTCTTTTTTATATATTGCTTCCGTGGAGCAATTGCGTTTAGCTCTAAGCATTTCCCCAACGGGAACCCCTTTGATGGTATGGGTAGGATGACAGGACGTGCCATGTAAGATAGTATTTCTAGCGGTATCCTAGAGGTATGAACCGTGCATGATGTAATGTCAGAGGTCAATTCCAAGTCTAAAAAGGTGACATGAGTAGGGTTCCATTGATATGTGAAAAATAAATTCAGAGGGTTATTGTTTAGATAGGATATAAAGTTCGTTACGGACGCCTCACTCGAATTCCAAATAATAATGACATAATCTATGAAACGACCGTAACGAACTATCTGCATCATAAACGGGTTAAGGTCAGTAAACAAATAGATCTCCTCCCACCACCTCCCGCTTAAGCGCCAGTGTATGATAAATGTCCCCCATTAGGTTTTGCCGCGTCCAAAAATGCCCGATCTATCAAAATATAATAATGTTTTTTTACTACGTTTAACCTAGTAACAGAAAATAGCGCACTTTTTGCCATTTTGAAAAATATTTAAAATTCAATAAAAAGTGATCAAAAGGTTGTACAGTCCGAAAAAATGGTAGCATTGAAAATGTCATCAAAAGTTGCACATATAGCAAAGTATGAAAAAGTTAGCAGTGCCAGAATATGGCAAAAATAAAAAAAAATAAATTGTACTGGAGGTTTTATTTTTGTAAAAAGTATAAAAATTTTAAAACTTTTACAAATTTGGTATCCCCGTGATCGTACTGACCCAAAGTGTAAATTAGACTTGTCATTTGGGGTGCACATTGAAAGCCGTAAAACCCAAGCCCACAAGAAAATGCACAAATGCGTTTTTCCACCATTTTCACTGCATTTGGAATTTTTTCCAGTACACGTCAATACAATCCATCATAGAGCTCTTTTTGTGTAAAAATAAAAGTTATAGATTTTTGAAGGTGGGGAGTAAAAAATGGAAATGAAAAAACAAAAAAAGGACAGGTCGTTAAGGGGTCAAATGTCCATGCCACTTTTGTGTCGCAGCTGCGCTAGCCTCCATGCGACACAAATTAGGGGGCGTTTCTGTGTTCAGTCCGACTGTGTCAGACCAAGCGCTGTAATTAACATAAAAATTGTGTTGCACTATGGTAAAGTGCATAGTGTTGGTGAATTCTGTCGGGTCAGTGCGGACAAGTGACAGATTCATGAATTTCTGGCGCACGTTATTAACCTCTTGGCATTTAGCGTCTAATATATTGAGCACTGAGCGCAGTGACTTAATGCTCAGCATCCCATATATCAGAAGCAGAGCTGATGCCAGGTCAGCTCAAGACCTGAGCCGATCCGGCATCGTGATACACAGGGTGCCGGCTGTAACTAATAGCCGACACCCCAGTGTAACACCCATGGACAGAGTAGGCTCCGATCGTGGGTGTTTAACCTGTTAAATGCTGCGGTCAACGCAACGCATTTAACCTGACTTTGGGCAGTATTTCCCCCCCACGATCTCCCCCAGGCTCGCCGTGTTCTGGGGGTGCTGATCGTTACTATGGCAGCCCTGATCCTGATCGTTACTGTAGGCACTGCCTGAAAGATGGCGTCTCTGAAGTCATCTTAAAGGCACAGTGCCAGCCTATGCATATACATAGGCTGACACTGCTAATACCCTGCAATAGTGATCTATTGCAGAATATTATCATGAACAAGCAATCAGATGATTGCTTGTTCATGTCCCATGGTGGAAATAGTAAAAAAGTTAAAAAAAAAATGTTTTTCAAAAAAAAATAAAGTAATAGATCAATAAAGATGCCCATAAGCCCCATAACATATAAAAAGACTAAAAAAAAGTCTAAATCATAGCTCAAACCCCACATAACCGCGTCCATAACAACCCTTAGAATAAGAGTAAATAATTATTAAACTCACATAATGAATGTCATTTTAAAAAGAAAGCTGTTGAAAACCTGCCAAAAATTGTGATTTTTACCTATTGAATCCCCAAAAAATGCAATAAAAAGTGCTAAAAAATATATGTACTGCAGAATGATACTGTTACGAAGTACAACATGTCCCGCAACAACAAGCCATCAAACAGCTCTGTAGCCAGAAAAGTAAAAATGTTATGCCACTTGGAGGAAGGCAATGCAAAATTGATAGATGTTTCCTCACATTAGGGTTTTATTTGGCAAATTTAGTAAAACGTAAAAAAAATGTTTTTTTTTTAAAATATGGTATCACCGTAATTGTATTGACCCATAAAATAAAGATAACATGCTTATTAAGCTATACGGTGAACAACAAAAAAAAAAGTAAAAAATCTAGTACAGAATTGATGCTTTTCTACTCCTGCCATCAAAAAAAAGTTCCTAAATATTCAACAATAGGGGATACCAACCCCAAAATGGTGACATTGGAAAAAGGATCTCATCCCGCAAAAAATAAAGCCCATCACATGGCCCCAAAAACGAAAAAGCTAAAGTTTTATAGCCTACAAAAGGGATCAATGAGATAACTAAAATCCTGGCAGCTGTAGGGCGCTACTCCCCTTCTAAGGGGTTAACAATCTTCCTAAAAGCTGTTTCTGATAGTTTGAGAGGTGCAGATTTGAAAGCATGTAGGGTAAGGTTTTTTCTTATAACATAACATAAGGGTTTTTTTTATATGTAAATATGTAAAAATTTCATTCAAAACTGTATTTATCCCCAAAATAGTCAATTCTGAAAACACAGAAAATCGATATTCAATTTGTAAGCCGCGTGTCATCAAAACAAGTTATCCAGACATTTTAAAAATTATGAAAATGTAAAGTAGACGTATGGGAAATGTTATTCAGCAACTGACTTAGGTGGTAAATAGAGATGAGCGAGCACTAAAATGCTCGGGTGCCCGTTATTCGAGACAAACTTTTCCCGATGCTCGAGTGCTCGTCTCGAATAACGAACCCCATTGAAGTCAATGGGAGACTCGAGAATTTTTCAAGGGGACCAGGGGTCTGCACAGGGAAGCTTGGCCAAACACCTGGAAACCTCAGAAAATGATGGAAACACCACGGAAATGTACAGAAAACGTGCATGGATGGGCAACAGCATGGCAGAGTGACCGAATGAGGCTAGATAGCATCTAAAACATCCAATAATTGACCCTGACACAATAGAACACGGCATGCCGAGGCAGCGGCAGCAGCGGCAGGCTAGAGAGTGGCATGGCAACATAACCCAAATGGACTCAGGCTTCAAACCAATTTAAAAAACTCTTTTTGGCGAGGATAACGTATAGCACTGTATGTATCAGTATTTTGTCTGGTTAAGGTGGCAGAGAGGAACCAAAGGAGGTGAGCAAAAAGCGCTGAAATAATTTCCTATGTGAACAAAAGGTTTACGGTATATTTAGTCGATAACACAGCATGGTGGCGACATAGTGATCAAGTTCCATAACCTATCTGGTGAAACACCCGAAAAATGAGCCTGACACCGCTCGTTTGATAAGGGGACGACATGTGGAGGCAGCCATGGAGACGACTTCCATGATTAAGAGCGACAGTAAGGGGCATCCATATTGCGCTGCTATGATTGAAACTTCAGGTCTCCAGCATGGCGGCGACAGATGTGCCGAGTTCCATTATGTATCTGGTGAAATACCTTAAAATTGTGCTGTATTTCCTCTCGCGCTCCAGCGTCTGGGGTATAGACAGTTGAAAGTTGCGCATGGAGACATTGGTGGACGCTGTGGAGGATCGTGGAGGGGAAATGGACAGGAAACAGCAGGGGCAGTATGCATGGATGCCTCTGAGGCTGCCTAATCTTGGGACGGAGCTGGCGTCCGCTGCCAGGCGAGCTTTCGCCTGTCCAAGCCCCTGTCTCTCGGCTCCTCCCCACCAAAAATGGGCCTGGGGGCCAGAAGCGTTTACCTTGAAAAAAATTATAATTTTCAAAGCAGGCGGGGGCTACAAACAGCACTTCTAAGAACCTTTTGTATAAGATCAAGTGTAGTACTGTTCTTATAAGTAATTCTTTCACAGTGTATGCTTATCGGTGATGATGCCACCAGCTGCACTGAAAACCCGCTCAGACAACACGCTAGCGGCAGGGCAGGCAAGAACCTCCAAGGCGTACAGCGCCAGTTCGTTCCACATGTCCAGCTTTGAAACCCAGTAGTTGTAGGGAGATGTGTGATCATTTAGGACGATGATATGGTCAGCTACGTACTCCCTCACCATCTTTCTGTAAAGATCAGCCCTACTCTGCTGACACTGGGGAAAGGTGACAGTGTCTTGCTGGGGTGACATAAAAATGGCAAAGGCCTTGTAAAGCGTACCCCTGCCAGTGCTGGACAAGCTGCCTGCTCGCCTACTCTCCCTCGCTACTTGTCCCGCAGAAGTACGCCCTCTGCCGCTAGCGCTGTCAGAAGGGAAATACTGTTTCAGCTTGTGCACCAGGGCCTGCTGGTATTCATGCATTCTCACACTCCTTTCCTCTCCAGGGAAGAGAGTGGAAAGATTTTGCTTGTATCGTGGGTCCAGGAGAGTGAATACCCAGTAATCGGTGCTGGAATAAATTCTTTGAATGCGAGGGTCACGGGATAGGCAGCCTAGCATGAAATCTGCCATATGCGCCGAACTCGCAAGAATTCACTCCCCTCACTGGTCTGACTGTCCTTTTCCTTCTCCTCCAACTCCTCTTCTTCTGCCCATACACGCTGAACAGTGAAGGACTGAGCAATGCTCCCCTCTTCTGTCTCGCCAACATTCTCCTCCTCTTCCTCCTCATCCTCCTCCACCTCCTCCGATATGCGCTGATAAACAGACCTGAGGGTGCTTTGACTATGAACAAGGGAATCTTCTTCCCCCGTTTCTTGTGACGAGCGCAAAGCTTCTGACTTCATGCTGACCATAGAGTTTTTCAACAGGCCAAGCAGCGGGATGGTGAGGCTAATGATGGCGGCATCGCCACTGACCATCTGTGTTGACTCCTCAAAGTTACTCAGCACCTGACAGATATCAGACATCCACGTCCACTCCTCATTGGTGTCAACTTCTGGTGGAAGTTGACATCTGGCAGTCTACAATCGCTCTGCACTGCTGGTAAACTCTGGATAACATGGTTAATGTTTAATTCCACCTCGTTGGCACGTCGCACAACAGTCGGTGAGCGGGCAGTTGGAGGCGGTGCTGCGCTACCCTGAGAGTGGCAGCATCTGTGCTGGACTTTCTGAAATGCACACAGATGCTGCACACCTTAGTGAGCAAATCAGACAGAATGGGGTATGTCTTGAGGAACCGCTGAACTATGAGATTTAACACATGGGCCAGGCATAGTAGGCCTGAGAGACCTGGACCGAGGTCGGCCCCGCAATCCTCGGCATCGGCAGTATATGACCAGCCCCAGGGTCAGACTCAGTCCCAGCCTCCACCAAGTTAAACCAATGTGCCATCAGCGATATAGAGTGGCCCTGCCAGGCAGCACTCGTCCACGTGTCTGTGGTCAGGTGGACCTTGTCAGAAACGGCATTGGTCAGGGCACGGATGATGTTGTCTGACACATGCTGGTGCAGGGCTGGGACGGCAAATCGGGAAAAGTAGAGGCGGCTGGGCACCGAATACCAAGGGGCGGCCGCCGGCATGAGGTTGCAAAAGGCCTCGGTCTCTACCAGCCTATAGGGCAGCATCTCCAGGCTGAGTAATTTGGAGATGTGGACGTTGAGGACTTGGGCGTGTGGGTGGGTTGCACTGTATTTCCTCTTGCGCTCCATCGTTTGCGGTATAGACAGCTGAATGCTGCGCATGGAGACAATGGTGGATGCTGTGGAGGATCGTGAAGGCGAAGGTGTGGTTTTCGCACGGGAGTTGTTTGGGCCTGGGTGCTGGGCAGGGGGCTGACTAGCAGAGGCAGCAGATGGCACAGGGGAAAGAACAGTGGTGTGCCCGGCTGGAGGTGAATGGCCTTGATTCCATTTAATGGGGGGTTTAGCATTCATATGCCTGCGCATACTGGTGGTGGTTAAGCTGGTAGTGTTGGAACACCTGCTGATCCTGGTGTGGCACAGGTTGCACACCACAGTCCGTCGGTCATCCGGTGTTTCTTTAAAGAACCTCCAGACTTCAGAAAATCTAGCCCTTGCCACAGGAGCTTTACTACGTGAAACATTTGGCGCTGATGCACCAGCTCTGGCCCTGCCTCTCCGTCTGGCCCCACCACTGCCTCTTCCAACCTGTTCTCGTCGAGGACTTGTCTCCATCTCAGAAGCACTGTGTTCACCTGGCCTATCAACCCAGCTTGGGTCTGTCACCTCATCATCCTCCGATCCCTCAGTCTGCTCCCCCCTCGGACTTCCTGCCCTGACAACAACTTCACCACTGTCTGACAACCGTGTCTCCTCATTTTCCGACACCTCTTTACACACTTCTTCCACTACATCAACAATGTCATCATCACCCACAGACTGCGACTGGTGGAAAACCTGGGCATCGGGAAAGAGCTCAGCAGCAACCGGACAAGTGGTTTGTGACTCTGGGAAGGGTCCAGAAAACTGTTCCTCAGAGTATTCCGGTTAAAATGCCAAATTTTCCTGGGAGGGGGTAGACTGGGGGGAAGGAGGCTGAGGTGGAAGACCTGGAGGAGTGCTGATTTCGGTGACATGGTAGACTGCGTGGAAGACTGACTGGTGGACAAATGGCTAGAAGCATTGTCCGCAATCCACGACATCAAATGTTCGCACTGTTTTTTTTGTGCTATTTTTGTTTTATTATGGTTTTTTATTTATTTTCTTTAACAAAATTATCTGAAGAAATCACACAGCAATCACAGAAGATGATGATGATTGCTATGGCTAGTTTCTAACCTACACTGACAGCACACAACGGGATTTTGTGCTGTGCCTGTGATGACTTTCAGTTAAAAAAAAAAAAAAAAAATCGTCTGTGCCTAATTTTATCAAACCTCTAATAAATTATCCCACTTAGGTGTTTGAGATGGATATGTGTGTCACTAAGAGCTAAATAGAACGTTCGCAAGTCTCCCTGCAAATTCGTCACAATATGGTACTAGCTGCACTACTAGTGCCAACAAGGCCAGCCTTAAGCAAATAAAAAAAATAAAATATATAACACTATTGTAGCCCTAAAAAGGCCTGTTGGGTTCTTGTATGGCAAGTTTCTAACCTACACTGACAGCACACAACTGGATTTTGTGGTATGCCTGTCACTTAAAGTTTTGAAAAAAAAGAAAAAAATCGGCAGACTGTGCCTAATTCAATCAAACCCATAATAAATTGTCCAATTTAGGTGTTTGAGATAGATATGTGTGTCACTAAGAGCTAAATAGAACGTTCGCAAGTCTCCCTGCAAATGCATCACAATATGGTACTAGCTGCACTACTAGTGCCAGCAAGCCCAGCCACAAGCAAAGAAAAATAAATATTCTGGGCTGTTGGGCTCTTGTAGACTCACTCCTGCCTAACAGTAAGCTAATATAACACCCTAACACTATCCCTGCAGCAGCAGCAGCTCTCTCCCTAATAGCATCCAGAGAATGATGCGAGCAGTGCAGGCAGGGGCTAGTCTATTCCAGGGTCACCTGATCAGGCCAGCCAACCACTGCTATCGACGTGTACGTGTGCCACGTGATGCTGACTGGAGTGCAGATTCTCCTGGCTTGTGATTGGCTCTGTTTCTGGCCGCCAAAAATCAAAATGGCGGGAGATGCCATTTTCTCGAGCTGGTAAAATATTCGTCCGAGCAACGAGCAGTTTCGAGTACACTAATGCTCGAACGAGCATCAAGCTCGGACGAGTGTGTTCGGTCATCTCTAGTGGTAAATCTATCTGCCTGAAAACGGTGGCTGAGTGGGTAGCACTTCTGCCTTGCAGCACTGGGGTCCTGGGTTTGAACGAATCCCACCCTGGTCAACATCTGCAAAGAGTTTGTATGTTCTCTCCGTGTTTGCCTGGGTTTATAAACATCTATAGCGACGCAAGTCAGAATCCAAAAAAAAGGAGCATTGAAGTGAATGAAATGTAACGCAATGACGGCATGACAAGGGGTTAAATTTGAGCTTACCTATGGGGTTAGGTGAAGGTCAGAGTTGGGAGGGGGAGATGTTTACAGTAAGTCTGGAGCCTTCATGTACAAGGGAGGGTTTGGGAATATTTGTAAATATACTGACATGAGGTAGTGTCAGTCTCTCACTGGAATCTGGGGAGAAAAGAACAATTTTTCTCACCTGCAGTTATGGCTGATGTTCAGGATATCATGTGGCAAGTTCAAGCAGCGATCCAGCAGCATGTGCCAGGGTGAATCGAACAGCACCTGGCAGGGGTCATAGCGGTTCCAGCGGCGCCAGTGGCCGAGGAGGAGCCGTTACGGAGGAGCAAAAGATCTCGCCCTCTCACCTGGCTGAGTACGGAGGTATCTCCCAGTCCCCCGCGTCGGTGTAGGAGCCCCAGCAGGGACCCTCCATCCTCCTCCTCGAGACGCCCATCCGGGGCTGGAGGGAGGACGCTGAGGAATCCAGCAGTGCAGCAGGGGACGGGGACACAGGGGGCCCAGTCAGTACCTTACCCGGTCCCCGGTGGCATGATCGCGGCACCCAGTAAACGGCCGGCTTCCCTGCTGAAGATCCGAACAGCAGCCGTGCTCAGTGCAGCGGGTCGATGCGTCCCAGAGAAGAGGCTCCTGCGGTCCAGAGAAGGGGGAGCGCAAAATCGCCCCCGGTACCAGTCGATGGTCAGGGTCGGCATGCACGGAGCAGGAGGATCGGGCACAGCGCTATGGAGTCACCGGAAGTTGGGCTCCATCGGCTATCTTGGGAGAGGCAGCAGGTGATTGAATTTCCGGCTTTGGGGTTTGGGTACCAGAAGTCCCGCTACTAGTCCCCTACAGGATGACGCGGACGCTGAGTCCAACAGCGGAGCAGAGGAGGCCCGAGCTCCAGCTCCTGCCCAACAGCAGAGCGCCGGTCCAGCTTCAGGCGGCCCTGTTCGTCGAGAGCCAGGAGCAGGAATGGCCATGCTGATTCACGCTACTCCCGCAGCCGCAGGAGTGGTTGCGCAGTCAGTTGAGGTCTCCACCTGAGTCCAACAGCGGAGCAGAAGAGGCCCGGGCTCCAGCTCCTGCCCAACAGCAGAGCGCCGGTCCAGCTTCAGGCGGCCCTGTTCGTCGAGAGCCAGGAGCAGGAATGGCCATGCTGATTCACGCTACTCCCGCAGCCGCAGGAGTGGTTGCGCAGTCAGTTGAGGTCTCCACCGGTGCATCCATGGGTTCAGTGGGAGGGGTGGGGCAGCTGACACTGGAAAGGGTTAATAGTTTGTTGGTGAGTCTGCAGCAGTTTTTAGGTGCGGGGCAGGTAGCGCGAGCAGGGTCACCAATTACAGTGTGGCAGCAAGGGGGCAGGCAGGTGGAGCAGGGCATAGGTGTGGATCAGTCTGGCGTGCAGGGAGGCAGGTTGAGTGGGGGTCAGGTGTTACGGTAGCAGCAGTGGCGGCGCAAGCAGCACCGGCGGCGCCAGCGCCTGCAGGGGAGCCAGAACAGGCGCCAGCTCCAGTGGTTGCAGGGAAGCTGTTGGATGATGTCTGTATGGCAGACGGGGCCAAGGGAGAGGTTTATGTTTATGAGAGGATTTGAAGCCGGAGGTGAAGGAACGCATTTGGAAAGGAGAATACATGGAGATCTTCCTGCTGCTCCCATTGGAGAAATTTAACCTAGAGCGCCGAAAGCCTGAGGAGAGTAAGAAGGAGGAGGAACGCTGGCAGCATCGTTTGATACCACGGACTTTCTCATACTGGCAGCAGACCTTTTTGATTCTGGCAGCGGTGATTGGGGAAAAAGCGCCAGAAAATTTTACGGGCTTATTTTGTTACCAAGATTCCATAGGGGAGGCGCACCGAGTCTATGGGGGTAATGCGTGGCTGCGATATGATGAACAGTTTTGTCAACGCAAGGCAGTGCGCCCTGAATTAAAATGGGAGCACAAGGACATCAATCTGTGGATGCGGCTGATTTCTGCACCACGGTTGGAGCAGTCCTTTTGGGTGATGGAAAGGGTAGCAAGCTTATTCGGCATTCCATTAGCGCCAGAGAAGACAGAGGGACCGGGGGCGGTTATAACATTTCTGGGGATTGTCATTGATATGGAAAGAATGGTGAATCGGCAGCCGGAGGAGAAAGTCATAGAGATGCGAGAGGCAGTGCATAGGGCTTGTAGGTCTCGGAAGATCCGCTTGCGGGACTTGCAATCCCTTTTAGGTCGGTTAAACTTTGCTTGCCGGATTATGCCGATTGGCAGGATTTTTTGCAGATTATTGGCTATGGCTACGGCGGGTGTGCGCAGGCCAGATCATTTTGTGACGCTGTTGGTGGATTTGCGCAACAATTTCTTGCGGGATTTCAATGGGCGTTCGATGGTGCAGGCGGGCCCGGTTCTAAGTGATGATTTGGAATTATTTACTGATGCTTCAGGATCGCCCGGTTTTGGCATATATTTTCAGGGACAGTGGTGTGTCTCAGGGCGTGACCGGATGAGTGGAGATAGAGGGGATTGTTGTCTAACTTGGCATTGTTGGAGCTGTTCCCTATTGTTGTAACCACCGAAGTTTGGGTGGACAGGCTGCGGGACAGGAAGGTGCGTTTTTGCTGCTATAATCTGGGGGTGGTGCAGGCCACTAACTCTCAGACAGCCAATTCTATACCGGTAGTGAAGTTGTTGAGGCATTTGGTTGTGAGGGTTCTGATTCTGAATGCGTATTTTAGAGCAGTGCATGTTCCGGGTGTGCACAATGGGGATGCCATTTCTCATTTCAGTGGAAGCGGTTTCGGGAGGTGGTTCCAGAAGCAGATGCGGAAGGGAAGTTGGCATCTGTGGCAGCTGGTTTGACGGCTGGATGGGCTCTTATACAGAGGTCGGTGTGCGCAGCGACTTTGAATGTATACCTGGCGGTGTGGAGCAAATGGGAGTCTTGGGTTCAGTCCCTGGGTGAGACGAAGGTGGCCGGAGATTGGGAGTCCTGTCTGCTAATGTGGGTGGGGATGGCATTTAATGATGGTAGATCAGCAGCGACGGTTGCATGCCGCTTGTCAGCGGTGGCCTTTTGGTTCAAGTTTCGGGGATTGCAGGATTTTACTAAATTGTTCACGGTAAGACAGGCATTGCGGGGCTTTAGAAGGCTTCGAGTGGCAATAGAAATGCACGGAAACCGGTGTCCTTCCCGGTATTGCTGGAATTGGTGAATGTGTGGGATTCGCTTTGTTGGTCGGCTTATGAGATATGTTTGTTTAGATTAGCTTTTTTACTTTTTTTCAGCGCATTTGGAATCTCTGAGCTTGTGGCTCCTAGCAGAAAGCAGCCTGGTGGATTGATGGTGTCGGATGGGGGGTATTTTGGAATGTTGCATACGGCATTCAAAGACGGACCAGTTGGGAAGGGGTAAATTGTTATGTTTGGCCGCTTGCTCGGAGATGTCGGTGTGTCCTGTACAATGTTTTACAGAGTTTATAGCAGTTCAAACAGGGGGGGCGGGTCCGCTGCTGGTCGACATGGATCTGTCACGGCTCCAGTTTGTGCAGGTTTTTCGGTAAAGTGGGTTTGGTGGGCAGTAAATACTCGTCCCATTCTTTTCGGATTGGGGCAGCTACGGAGGCAGCGCGTTGGGGCCTGAGGGATGATTTGATTAAGAAGATTGGGGGGAGTCCGAGCGCTTTCGGCTATATATTCGCCCGCACTTGTTGGACACAGTCGAGTCAGCTAGGGGTGGTGGCCAGGTGTCACGATACTGGTGATATATTGCTGGAAACAAATAGCAGGGACTAGACAGGACACTGGAAGCACCAAGGGTGGACACAGGAGGTGCAGCGAGCAGGCTGGGAACTGTAGTATTACAACAAGCAGGTAATCAGAACTTGCAAAAGCCAGGAGAACAATCTGGAAGGAGTAGTTCAGCAAGCAGAAGGGAGGAACGATCCGGAGAAGGAGTTCCAAGCAAGAGGACTGTCCAAGCAGGAGCTAAACACAATACTCAAGCAATGTCTACTGAGCAGGACAGGAAATATATACCAAACAGGAAGTAAGATGGCACCCGGTTGAGACAACATCCACCATCTTAACTGAGGGCAAACTTAAGGGCAAGGCAAACTAGATGGGGAATAGCAGAGCCATGCCTGACATTACTCCCACCTCAACAGCGGCCTCTGGACGGCACTTGACTCGGCCTATTAGGATGTCTTTGATGAAACTGTTTGATCAGTCGAGGAGCATTAACATTATTCACAGGTTCCCAGGAATTCTCTTCAGGTCCATAACCTTGCCACTTAATGAGATATTGTAGGCGGTTCCTAAAAATTCTTGAGTCCAAGATTTTCTCCACCAAAAACTGTTCTTCTCATGGTCATTGATACGAGATATCAAGTTGGATATTTTGCGGCTGTTGGTTTCCTTTCCTGTTTTGCTGGTGGTCTGGTCTACGATACTGGCGAGGGAAGAAGGGCAAGGGGTGTATTTACGTGAGGATGGGGTACACCTGACGGATGTGGGCCTGGATTTATGGTTACTGGGTATACAGGAAGGAGTTGAGAAGGCGTTGAGGGTGTGGTGGGACAGCCGTGTGTGAGGTCATCCCACACGGTGTCATGGCGGATTTAGGAGGGGTTCTCGGGGGCAAAAAGGAGGTGTTGAGACGGGGTAACTGGCACCACGGGGGTGTCCAGTCCCCCGAATAGTTGGATTAACAGAGAGATGGTGAATTCCTGGGAACAAGGATCTCAGGAGGTGGGGAAGTCTCCATTTTGGGTCCCTGGTCAGGTGCATATACGGCTGGGGGCAAGTGAGACTTACCGTATATACTCGTGTATAAGCCGAGTTTTTCAGCACAAAAAATGTGCTGAAAACCCTCGCATAGGTTTATACACGAGTCAATGATAAAAAAAATTAATACTCACCCTACGGTGTCCCTGATGTTCTTCGCGGCTCCTCGGCGGCTCCCCGTGTCTCCTCTTCGGTCTTCTATCTTCTCTAGCCGGCAGAGTCGCGTCCATGCGATGTGCCTGCCGTCGCACACTGTGATGCAGCGCTGTCGCCGTTGATGACGTCATCCGCAGTGTCGCATCACAGTGTGCGACGCCTGGCGCGATCTCCCGGCCAGAGAAGATAGAAGAGTGAAGAAGCCACCAGGAGCCGGGATTGGGGATAGGAAGCCGCCGGGAGCCGCGGCGGACATCGGGGACAACGGAGGGTGAGTATTCAGTTTATTTTTTTATCTGTATGCTACACAGGCTGATGGGGGCAGGCTGTATACTACATGGGGCTGCTGTATGCTACGTGGGGCTGGCTGTATACTACATGGGGGCTAGCTGGCTGTATACTACACCCTCGGCTTATACTCGAGTCAATATGTTTTCCCAGTTTTCTGTGGTAAAATTAGGGGTCTCGGCTTATTCTTGGGTTGGCTTATACTCGAGTATATACGGTAGTGGCAACTGCTTTGATGGTAATTTTGATGCCCTCCAGAACCCCTTTCTAGTTGTGTTTAATGTAAATTTAATGTAAATTGTAATGTTATACAATGTTATTGATTAATTATGCTGTTTGTTATAAAAAATGCGGCCGCTGTGGCCTTTACACCCAACATCTGTGTACGCCTTTCAATGAATAGAGAGATATTTTATTTGAGTCTTAAGCTATAAACTGGCCGCATCCTTAAGGATTTAATGATTCGGTCGCACCCAGAATTATACACAAAAAAAAAAAACTCTTAGTGAATTTTCCGTTTTTAGTGAAGTAAATATGCCCCTTTCTCTTTATTCTTTGGGTTGGTAAGATCACAGGGATTTATATCAAATTCATATAGGTTTTATAAGGTTTTAAAAATTTTTAATCTTTTGTACATAAAAAATATTTTCCATTTTGCCAAGGCCAATACCTTTTTCACACTTTGTTGTAAGGACCTGTGTAAGATGTCATTTTTTTGCGGTATGTGCTGTCATATTATTTTATATCAATTTGGAACCTATATGATTGTTTTCATGGATCGAGATAAAAGAGCAATGCAAGTTAAATTTTTAATTAAATTGCCTTAAAGGGCACACTAGACAAAACAGTACCCAGTGTATATATACACAGTTTAAAGGAGTGTAGATCACAAGTGTGGGATTACAAGTACCAGCAATTCCATTGCCTTGTGCACAACTAATGTGGAAAGGATATTTTACACTTTATGACTGTGTGTAATCTCTATGTCCATACCACCACTTTGACCTTCCACATTACATTTTCAAGTTTTCCTCCTTAAAGTGAATGAAGGCCGACATGCACCATAATAAAATTAACATATGAACAACTTCGCAGCACATACATTAATGAATATGTCACACAATGACATAGATATTATATGTGAAGCAGAGAAGGTTTTCAGAGATGCTGGGCTATGTTTGGGCAGGTGGATTGGTGTAAATGAGTGTTGTAGATGTTATAAGCTTTAGGGGCTCAGGTGGGGAAAAAGTGGACATTTGGACGCTATTTTCTGTTATGGTGTTCACAGCCAGAAATAATCCTTTTTTAATATTTTGATATTTTTGGACTTGGCGATACCTAACATGTTTATGTTTTTTACTGTTTATGTTTATATGTGATCTTAGGGAGAGGGGGGTGATTTAAACTTTTACTTTTTTAATACATTTTTTTATTTTTCCAATTTTTTTTTAACATTATTTCAGACCCTCCATACTACTGTATTGCAGTATAAAGCAATTTTATGGATGATCTCTAATAGACTGCCATCTGCTGGCTATTAGAGATCCTTACACATGGCAAGCCTATAAGTCTCAATGAGCCTGTTGGCTGCCATGGCAACAGATCGCCACCCTTCAATGATGTAATGGGGGGGGGGGGTGATGATCGGTCATCCAAGATGATGGCGCCCAAGGAATGGTAAGTTAGGTGCCTCAGTCGTGTTCAATCCAACCACTTAACAGATTAACTGCAGTAACAGGTGACACCCACTGTGCATGGAGAGATCTCAGCCCATGAGCTCTTTCCATAACCCCTTGCAGAACCAGGATGTTATAGTATGTCCTGGTGCGCAAAGGGGTTAATTCATGTGTTGTTAAACCTACAAAGATTTTCAGGCACCGACACAACACATAACATATGACACTTTACGTGGTAATATCAAAGGTTTTTTCTGTGGAGCCAGAGAAAGTTGCACAAGTCATGAGATTGGGACAAGCAACACATCTCCCACAGAGGGAAGAACCCCATTATGGTTTGGGAGCTCCAAAAATTGGTTTCACAGGTTTAGGTAGATAGAAGCTATGACCAAGTAAATCTCTAAGATTCTTAGCTCTCCTGATAGACATTGCAGGATAAACTGGGAGAATCTTGGCCAATAGTTGGTCAGATCTTAGAATCTGCCAATATTTTTCAAACACATACCTAATTTAATGGTCACAAGATTTCTTGGGTCGTGGACAAAGTAATTGGGATCCAACTTGTTAGTATCAAGTTGGTATGCTTTTGTTATGCATGTTGTTGAATACCCTCTCTGCCGAAACCATTGTAATAATGCTTGTTTATGAAATTCTTCCTGTGTAGAACATGTTTGTTTAATTACAAGGAATTGACCAGTTGGAATAGCTGGGGTGCGCTGAGGGTGATTGTTGCAATGTTGAGTGTAAATAGGAGTTTACAGAGGTTTCTTATGTCCTTTTGAAGATACCAATCAGCATCTTTTTTAATATCAACAAATTCCATTACCATAGGATTAGATTTTCAGCTAACTTTTATATTGAAACCGTTCCAAATGGGTTCCCTGCCAGATCATAAAAATGTCATTGATGAACCGCATCCAGAATAAGACGTGGCTCATCAACGGCAGTCGATCCTCTCCCACAGCCCCAGGAACAAATTGACATAGAAAGGCGCACAGGCAGCCCCCATTGCTGTTTCCTGCAGGTAAAAGGACCCATTAAGAAGAAATTGTGTGAGAGGGTGAACTCCAATAATGAACAGATGAATTGTGAAAAAGAAAGACACAGAAAGAAAGCCACAGCTTGAAGCCCATTGCCATGGATCAATGCCAGTCACATCTTATACAAATAAGCTGCTAAGAAATAAGTATTCATCCGACATGTATAAGTGATCCATTTTCATTACAAGGTTTACTGAATCTCTGAAATATGATGGGAGAGTCTCAATCATCGATTTAACATGAAAATCAATAAATTTATATACATTGGGGCTCATTTACTAAGGGTCCAAATCGTGCATTTTCGTCGGATTTCCAGAATATTTCCGATTTGCGTCAAATTGCCCCGGGATTATGTCGCACACAATCGGATTGTGGTGCATCGGCGCCGGCTTTCACACGGCAGAACCTTAGTGAATCCCGTCCGAGAACAACCCACTGGATCGCGACTGGACCAGGTAAGTAAATGTGCCCCATTGTTTGTGAAGTTGCCTTGACCAGAGATTATAGGCCTTCATTGTCTTTAGTCTGTTCAAGCTTTCCCTTCTGGCAAATGATAAATTACCCTCCTTATACCTGTCTGGAGAGTTGTTCCATAACATTAGATACCACATTCACAAAGAGATCAATTGCTTGACAGGGAGAAAAAGGATAGATTTTGAACCGTGGCTTTATACAGGTAATTGAGAAGTAGGAACACATCCAGCTGAGTACTGTTGTCGGCAAATAGGTAAAAAATATTAGTGTTTATTTCGTCCTTTTAAAAAAATAGACATGCACAGCACAGTACATAGGATAGAAAAAAGACATAAAGGCTACAAGCCTACGCGTTTCGGTACACAACCTTACTCATGGCTTATGCATAACTTACTGCACAATCGCCTCATATACGTCACTTCCAGATCACATGATTTCACAATCAATTTTAACTCTTACCATGCTGAAAACATGTGTAATAAAATGTATATGTTAAAAACATTATGTTTTTTCTGCAATGTTTAATAGATATTTGATAGAGAACTACTTCTTAACAAAAATGGATCAAATCTTGTTTTCTATTCAAGCCATATGGTACTCTTGTTTTCAATGTGAAGATCCAAAACGTCTCCCGGTTCAGGAGTATCCGCTTTAGATCTCCACCCCTCTTAGGTTTGGTGATTTTTTCTATCCCCTTGCATCTGAGAACACTGCAGTCACCTGCATGGCAGTCCCTGATGTGTTTTGATACCGCTGAAATGTGAACCGCACCATCTAAACTGGCATCTGATAGATGTCTTCTTATGCATGTCTTTAGGCTGTTGGTAGTACAACCAATATAGTCAAAACAACATACGGTACAATGTATCTGGTATATTACATATTTGGTATTACAGTTAATAAACTGTTTTATGTCATAATTAGTGTTCAAATGGTGGGATAAAAAAGTTTTGTCTGGATCAGCAATGGAGCAGCATTTACACCGTGCGGCTCCACATTTAAAGAAACCTTTAGAGCTGAGCCACGTAATTTTCGTCTTATTTTGTTGGAATAGACTTGGTGATAGTATGCTGCTTAGGGTGGGGGCTTTTTTAGCTACACATTTTATGTTTTTATCTACTATTTGTGACACTGTTGGATCTGTGTATAATATTGGTAAATTTTTAAAGATAATTTTTTCAATTTCTTTGTATTGGACACTGTATGCGGTGGAAAATACAATTGGAGAAGTAAATTTTTTAGATGTAGTTACAGACATATTGGCATTGTTTCTTAACCCGCTAGAATTCTTTTTAGGTAAGTATAATAAATTATCTCGTGGGATATTTTCTACAATATGAGATGCTCTATTGAGCATCCATTTCGGATAATTTCTTTCCGATAGTCTATTATGTACTTTTTTCTCCTCTGTCTCATATGTTGCTGATGTGGAGCAATTTCTTTTGGTACGTATTAATTCCCCCGTGGGGATGTTTTTAATCACATGGTTGGAGTGACAGGAATTGGCCAAAAGAATGGAATTTGATGCTGTTGGTTTTTCGTATGGAGAAATTTGTATTGTGGTGTTACTAGTTAATTCAATATCCAAAAAATTATTTTTTTTATCTTGAATGTTATGGGTGAATTTCAAGTTCATGTTATTAGAATTCAGATAATGAACAAAACTATTAGCATCAGATACCGTACCCTCCCATATCAGGAGCTGGTCGTCAATATAACGGCCATACCACCTGATATGGGAAAGGTAGGGGTTAGTCTCCGTGAACAGGTAGAGCTCCTCCCATCTGGCCATATATAGATTAGCCAGGGACGGGGAGCACCTACCTCCCATGGAGGCTCCGCACAGCTGTAAGAAGAATTCATCATTAAATGCAAAGTAATTTTTCTTCAACAGAAATTCAACTGATAGAATGAGAAATTCCTTAACTGCAGGTGTATATTGACTATATTTCTCCAAACAATAAGACAGACATTGTAGCGCAACATCATGGTCTAGTGATGGATACAGACTAACCACATCGCAAGATAGCTAATAGTATTCCTATTTCCAATTTTTTCGTCTAGGAGGGAAATGACATGTTTAGTATCTTTAAGGAGACCAGGTATGGTAGATACCAACGGTTGCAGGTGATGATCCACCCATTCCCCCAATCTTTCACTCAGAGACCCAATGCCCGCAACAATAGGGCGAAGGGGAGGAGGAAAGATCTCCTTGTGGATTTTGGGCAATGAGTGAAAGATTGGGGTAACTGGGAATTTTACATTTAAGTAATCAACAATTTTTTGGGAAATGGCCCCTATTTTCAAGCCATATTCCAACATATTGTGCAGCTGGACTTGAAAGGTAGCAGTGGGGTTAGACCTTAATTTTTTATATGGTCTTACATCCCCCAGAATTTCCAAATTTAGATGTTTGTATAACTCAGCATTTAACAACACTATGGTCCCTCCTTTGTCCGCAGCGCGAACAAGGAGGTCAGAGTTATTTTTTAATTCTTGAATGGCCTTGCGTTCCGATTTGGAGATGTTACACTGTTGCGGACGTATGGTTTCATTTTTCAATATTATAAGGTCCCGTTCCACTTGTTCCTGCAAAGTGTCCATTACTGGTGATCGTGATGCAATTGGGTAGAAATATGGATTGGCAGTTCTAAATGTGGTGTTAAGATTTATGGTTGTTCCATGTTCCGACTCCCCCTGTAATTGACATAGTGTTGAGATATGAAGTTGATCCTCAAAGGAATTCATCTCCCTGTTCAGACTCAATTCAACTGTGTTCTCTCCAGAAGCGACATCACATGAATAGTTGTCTTCACATAGGGAAAAATGTTTACGTAATGTAATGTTTCGCACTAATTTATTTATATCAAGGATAGTCCGGAAGATGTCGAAATTATTTGTAGGGGAAAAGCCCATACCTTTGGACAAAAGAGAAATTTGTTGGGGACTAATGATGTAGCTTGATAGATTATATACAGGGCTATGATTTATTTTTGTTTCCTTAGAGTGTATTTTTTGGAGGCTGGATCGATTTTTCCTGCCTCCTCTTTGGCGTTTTTTGACGTTTTTTTGTCTTTACTTTTATTCTGGTTGCTTTTCTGTTGTTTGGGGACAACTCCGGATGAGGTCTCTCCAATTCCAGGTATGGAAGACGCAGAGGAATCTGACAAATCGTCAGAGGTGGTAGCAATTGAGGTGTCAGTGTCTGTAAAACTAACTTTACTGTCACTCCTGCGTTTCTTATGCGATTTCCTCTTTTTTTAAATTGACCTGGTTTTATGTATGTTTCCATTATAACGTCTTCGAATATACACTTGGTCTGTGGCATAGTCTTGTGCATCACGCTGGAATTTATTTTGTTTAGTATTCATAACTCCGTCCTCAATTTTAGTGATGTTGTTACGTAATTTAGAATCCATTGCAATGAATTCTTCTGTATTAGACAAAGGTTGTATTGTCTCTTGAATTTCCTTTATTTGGTTGCGGGTCTGAACAAGAGCCTGTTCCTCTTCTCTGATGATAAGTTGCATTAGCTTTAGGGAACAGCTTGATAACACTGCATTCCATTGTAGTGTGAATTCGGGGCTATATTCTGTGTTAGGCAATTTTCTTAACCGCAAGCCCCGCGGGATCATATTTTTCTCAACATATGATTTCAAGGTTGTGGAGTCCCACCATATCTTGATTTCTTTGATAAGAAGATCCTCTAATTTCTTCATATGCATTGCAAGATCATTCGAACCCTGATGCACAAGACTATGCCACAGACCAAGTGTATGTTCGAAGACGTTATAATGGAAACATACATAAAACCAGGTCAATTTTAAAAAAGAGGAAATCGCATAAGAAACGCAGGAGTGACAGCAAAGTTAGTTTTACAGACACTGACACCTCAATTGCTACCACCTCTGACGATTTGTCAGATTCCTCTGCGTCTTCCATACCTGGAACAGGAGAGACCTCATCCGGAGTTGTCCCCAAACAACAGAAAAGCAACCAGAATAAAAGTAAAGACAAAAAAACGTCAAAAAACGCCGAAGAGGAGGCAGGAAACATCGATCCAGCCTCCAAAAAATACACTCTAAGGAAACAAAAATAAATCATAGCCCTGTATATAATCTATCAAGCTACATCATTAGTCCCCAACAAATTTCTCTTTTGTCCAAAGGTATGGGCTTTTCCCCTACAAATAATTTCGACATCTTCCGGACTATCCTTGATGTAAATAAATTAGTGCGAAACATTACATTACGTAAACATTTTTCCCTATGTGAAGACAACTATTCATGTGATGTCGCTTCTGGAGAGAACACAGTTGAATTGAGTCTGAACAGGGAGATGAATTCCTTTGAGGATCAACTTCATATCTCAACACTACGTCAATTACAGGGGGAGTCGGAACATGGAACAACCATAAATCTTAACACCACATTTAGAACTGCCAATCCATATTTCTACCCCATTGCATCACGATCACCAGTAATGGACACTTTCCAGGAACAAGTGGAACGGGACCTTATAAAATTGAAAAATGAAACCATACGTCCGCAACAGTGTAACATCTCCAAATCGGAACGCAAGGCCATTCAAGAATTAAAAAATAACTCTGACCTCCTTGTTCGCACTGCGGACAAAGGAGGGACCATAGTGTTGTTAAATGCTGAGTTATACAAACATCTAAATTTGGAAATTCTGGGGGATGTAAGAACATATAAAAAATTAAGGTCTAACCCCACTGCTACCTTTCAAGTCCAGCTGCACAATATGTTGGAATATGGCTTGAAAATAGGGGCCATTTCCCAAAAAATTGTTGATTACTTAAATGTAAAATTCCCAGTTACCCCAATCTTTCACTCATTGCCCAAAATCAACAAGGAGATCTTTCCTCCTCCCCTTCGCCCTATTGTTGCGGGCATTGGGTCTCTGAGTGAAAGATTGGGGGAATGGGTGGATCATCACCTGCAACCGTTGGTATCTACCATACCTGGTCTCCTTAAAGATACTAAACATGTCATTTCCCTCCTAGACGAAAAAATTGGAAAGAGGAATACTATTGGCTATCTTGCGATGTGGTTAGTCTGTATCCATCACTAGACCATGATGTTGCGCTACAATGTCTGTCTTATTGTTTGGAGAAATATAGTCAATATACACCTGCAGTTAAGGAATTTCTCATTCTATCAGTTGAATTTCTGTTGAAGAAAAATTACTTTGCATTTAATGATGAATTCTTCTTACAGCTATGCGGAGCCTCCATGGGAGGTAAGTGCTCCCCGTCCCTGGCTAATCTATATATGGCCAGATGGGAGGAGCTCTACCTGTTCACGGAGACTAACCCCTACCTTTCCCATATCAGGTGGTATGGCCGTTATATTGACGACCAGCTCCTGATATGGGAGGGTACGGTATCTGATGCTAATAGTTTTGTTCATTATCTGAATTCTAATAACATGAACTTGAAATTCACCCATAACATTCAAGATAAAAAAAATTATTTTTTGGATATTGAATTAACTAGTAACACCACAATACAAATTTCTCCATACGAAAAACCAACAGCATCAAATTCCATTCTTTTGGCCAATTCCTGTCACCCCAACCATGTGATTAAAAACATCCCCACGGGGGAATTAATACGTACCAAAAGAAATTGCTCCACATCAGCAACATATGAGACAGAGGAGAAAAAAGTACATAATAGACTATCGGAAAGAAATTATCCGAAATGGATGCTCAATAGAGCATCTCATATTGTAAAAAATATCCCACGAGATAATTTATTATACTTACCTAAAAAGAATTCTAGCGGGTTAAGAAACAATGCCAATATGTCTGTAGCTACATCTAAAAAATTTACTTCTCCAATTGTATTTTCCACCGCATACAGTGCCCAATACAAAGAAATTGAAAAAATAATCTTTAAATATTTACCAATATTATACACAGATCCAACAGTGGCACAAATAGTAGATAAAAACATAAAATGTGTAGCTAAAAAAGCCCCCACCCTAAGCAGCATACTATCACCAAGTCTATTCCAACAAAATAAGACGAAAATTACGTGGCTCAGCTCTAAAGGTTTCTTTAAATGTGGAGCCGCACGGTGTAAATGCTGCTCCATTGCTGATCCAGACAAAACTTTTTTATCCCACCATTTGAACACTAATTATGACATAAAACAGTTTATTATCTGTAATACTAAATATGTGATATACCAGATACATTGTACCGTATGTTGTCTTGACTATATTGGTTGTACTACCAACAGCCTAAAGACATGCATAAGAAGACATCTATCAGATGCCAGTTTAGATGGTGCGGTTCACATTTCAGCGGTATCAAAACACATCAGGGACTGCCATGCAGGTGACTGCAGTGTTCTCAGATGCAAGGGGATAGAAAAAATCACCAAACCTAAGAGGGGTGGAGATCTAAAGCGGATACTCCTGAACCGGGAGACGTTTTGGAACTTCACATTGAAAACAAGAGTACCATATGGCTTGAATAGAAAACAAGATTTGATCCATTTTTGTTAAGAAGTAGTTCTCTATCAAATATCTATTAAGCATTGCAGAAAAAACATAATGTTTTTAACATATACATTTTATTACGCATGTTTTCAGCATGGTAAGAGTTAAAATTGATTGTGAAATCATGTGATCTGGAAGTGACGTATATGAGGCGATTGTGCAGTAAGTTATGCATAAGCCATGAGTAAGGTCATGTACCGAAATGCGAAGGCTTGTAACCTTTATGTCTTTTTTCTATCCTATGTACTGTGCTGTGCATGTCTATTTTTTTAAAAGGACGAAATAAACACTAATATTTTTTACCTATTTGCCGACTATCCGTACTCAGCTGGATGTGTTCCTACTTCTCAATTACCTGCTTTACATGCACCTGTGGCCGAGGGTGTCCGTGCGGGAGTCATTGGAGTCGGAGAACCGTATTGTCTGGACTTTCTGGTGAGCTGATTTTTCTCTTGAATATATTTTTCTGGTGGTTTTATACACTCTTGGAATTCCCTGGTTCTCTTGCTTTAGAGATCTTCAAGTATCCTTAGCACTTCTTGATCCTGTGTTGACACAATGCGCTTATTACTATTATAAAACTTTTTTAAACAGTAAGGATCTTGTGGAGAGATGAAGACACTAGGGCAGGTTTATCAACCTATCTGAAAGTCAGAATAGTCCTAGTTGCCCATGGCAACCAATTACAGCTCAGCTTTCATTTTACCATTGCTCATAGATATTTTAAAGGGGACTTATGATTGGTTGCCATGGGCAGCTAGGACTATTCTGACTTTCAGACAGCTTGATAAATATGCCCCATTGTGTAAAGAGACACAGGTAATTGAAGATGCTGGGAGACAGGAAGAGGTGGCGTTATGAAGCTGAAAAGCACCAAATGCATTGTCACAGTCTGTGGGAATAGTCCCTTGGGACTAAAGTCTGTGGTCTCCCTGGACCACCGTGGGAGATAACGATGCCAGCCGCAAACCGGTAGCGGAATCTAAGTGGACTCCTGGTCTTCAACAGAGCCCGCCGCAAAGTGGGTTGGTATAGCTGCGGCGGGGAGTCACCAGGTCGCTCCACGGGTGCTACTAGGCCCGTGGTGGCAGCCAAGGTAGGGACACAGGGCAGGCAGGACCACGGGAAGGCAGGACCAAGGGAAGGCAGGACCACGGGAAGGCAGGACCTCGGGAAGGCAGGACCTCAGGATGGCAAGACCTCGGGATGGACGGCTGGCAGGACCTCGAATGACCACTAGGATAACCGGACCCCCACAGGATAACCAGACCGGCACAAGAATACAGGACTGCCACAGGAATACAGGACTGCCACAGAAATACAGGAACGCCACAGGATTAGAGGAACGCCACAGGATTACAGGACCACTACAGGATTGAAAACACAGGAACACCAAAGGAACATGGAGGCTTCTGCAAATGCTCAGGAATCACGGAGGCGTCTAGAAACGCTCAGAAAGGCTTTCTCTTCAGTAGAATGACCTGAAGATATGGCAGGGGATGCTGGGAATGCCAGCGCCAATAAATAGGACGGTGGCCCTTTAAATTCTTAGAGAGTAGGCGCGCGCCTTAGCAGCAGGAGCGCGCGGCCTAGACAGGAGACCCGTGGCACAACTCCGGACCAGGGCCAGGCAGCGCACGGGTGCACCCGCGATCTGAGACATGGATCGTGGGGTCACTCGTGACATGCATACAACAATAGTACACCATCACGCCACCCTAGCCCACTGGCTGAAACACTGTGCATACCAGCACAGTATTATTAATAGGTATCTGTAACTACATTTCATTGTCATAACTTGTAAGAATTAATCTTTTATGACATCAGCTCTGCTGAAGAGGCAAACAGTGTAAAACATGTTTGCCCCTTGAACCACCAACTTTAAAGTAGTGCTACAATAGTGCATTTTTTAGGACATCCTACCTTGCAAAGATTCAAAGCTCTATAGGATCTAAACATAGAATTCAATCTCTCCCCAGCACAGGAATTCTTCTACATACAACTGACCACATTTTGTATATATTTTTTTTTAATTTTAATGTTTACTAAATTTTCAACAATACAGCCGAAATATATCACACACTTTGACAATTTTCCATTTTACAATGCACATTAGCATTCTTTTGACTTGTTAACATTGCTGTTCTCCTGAACACGGTGCTGTATCCTTCAGTAGCTGGGATTGAGAGTCTTAGACCTGGTGCTACAGTGTCCATGAGATTCTGTTGGACTGCCGTATACCGGGAACAGAAACAAACTCCCCAGGATTTATGTGTAGTTTGATCGACACAATTCCTTGGTGTAGTAGATTGATATTCCAGGTGCATAGCGAATACAGTTGTACAATATAAATCAGCTGACTAACCATAAACCATATACTATAACAAAAACAAGAACAAACTTGACCTGAATATGCTTATGCATTATGTTTCTTTATACCGTGTTGTAGGCACTTTCCAGCCAGCACTCCCATTCCCCCCTAAATCTATTGTACTTCAACTCCTGCATCGCTATGGCTTTCTCATACATGCAGGTGGTGTTTATATGTTTGATTACTTCTTTTATGTTAGGGCTAGTTTGTTTTTTCCAGTACCTAGTGATTACGAGCTTCGTGGCCTTCGTGGCCACGAGCTTATATGTGCCACTACCACTCTAGATTTTGTGGGAAACTGATCCATGTCTATAAGTAGGATGGCCATAGCTGGAGAAAGTGTGTGTTGTCTACCTGCTTTATTGGCTATCATAGTAGCTGCATTGTCCCAAAGATTTTTGATTATTGGACATAGCCATAGTGTATGAAGGAGTGTCCCCCTTGATCCGCAGTTTCCCCAGCATAAAAGTGAGGAGTCGGGAAAAATCTTGTTTATCTGTGTGGGGGTGAAAAACCATCTCATGTGGGATTTTAATATAGCCTTGCAGTGTGACACACTGCGGAAGCATTTGTTGGCATTATATGTGGCCTTCAACCTTTGTTTCTCTGTGAAATCTGTTTTTAAGTCTTGCTCCCATTTTGACATGTGTGGGAGTTTTTGAAATGTGGTTCTACCTCCTAGTATAATAATCTTTGTTGAGCAAAGGAGTTGTGCTTTTGGTGTTGTAGAAAATTTCTTATACAGAGAAATGAATAGAAATTTTGAACTGGAATCGAGTATTTTTTCATCATAATTTCAAAAGGGGAGATAGCTGTTCCTGACATTATGTCCTGTAGCGAGTGAATTCCTATGAATTTCCATGTGTATATGTCTATGTTGTCTATGAGGAATCCCATAATTTCTATTGGGATAATCTTTGGAGGGATAGGGGTCTTGTTTGGTAAACTTGATGTCACCTTTTCCCGTGCTCGGTCAAAGGCTTGAATAGTGGCTAGTGGTGTGTGCAGAATTGTGGCCTGCCACATATGGGACAACAGTCTGAGTTTCAGAGGGTGTTGATTTTAGTAGTGTCTTTCAATTTCGCACCATGCCTTATCGTTAGGTCCATGCCACCAATATTGCGATTGATCTAAAATGGATGCTAAATAGTAATTCTTCAGTTATGGTACACCTAGCCTTCCCGCTGACCTGTGTTTTGCAATGATTGAAAAAGCAAATCTTGGGTGTTTGCCTTGCCAGATAAATTTATTGAGTTGGGCTTTAGTTGCTGCAAAGAATGAGTTCGGAATGGGTAAAGGGATTGTGTGGAACAAATAGAGGTACTTTGGGAAGACCATCATTTTGTAGGCTGCAATCCGCCCCAACC
This sequence comes from Engystomops pustulosus, assembly GCF_040894005.1. Taxonomy (NCBI): domain Eukaryota; kingdom Metazoa; phylum Chordata; class Amphibia; order Anura; family Leptodactylidae; genus Engystomops; species Engystomops pustulosus. The sequence goes on from NC_092419.1 coordinate 73,841,415, forward strand.
AGGACAGCATTGTTTTTGAGTAACTAGAGAGTTCTGTCTCGATGTTGGCTATTAGTGGTCGGAAGTTGTGTTGGAATAATTTGGATATCGGATGGGTAAGCTGGATACCTAGATAGGTTATTTTGGTGTCTTGCCAGTCTAAACTGAAGTTTTATTTAAGAGAGTTTAGCTGTTGGCTTGGTACGCTAACAGGTAAGACTTGTGATTTGGTGTTATTAACTTTGTAGAAGGAGATTTTGCCAAATGCGGCCATTATTTTCAAAATGTTTGTGAGGGATTGTTCTATGTTTGTAATTATTAAGATGATATCATCGGCAAATAGTGCTATTTTATGTTCTGTGTGTCTATAGTAATGCCTCTAATATCTGGGTTTGATCTAATTGCTTGATCTATGATAATACAAAAATAATAGGGGACAGAGGGCACCCCTGTCTTGTCCCCTTGGACAGAGTGAATTCTCTTGACCTAACTCCATTGATGAAGACTGTAGTTGTGGAGTATGAGTAAAGGGCCCTGATTGCCATAAATATACAGCCTTCGATTCCTAATTTTTTAAACACTCTAAATGTGTACTCCCAATTGACCCTATCAAACGCCTTTTCGGCGTCGATAGTTACAAAGGCTGCACTGATGTTGCTCAATTCACAGTGTTGGATCAGATTTATTACTTGTCTTGTATTGTCATATGCTTGTCTCTTTGAAGTGAAGCCCGCTTGGTCCCTATATACTAGTTCAGGGAGAACTGCCTTAAGTCTGTTGGCGTATATTTTTATATCGACATTGAGGAGGGAAATGGGTCGGAAATTGGCTGGGCGATCCGGGGATTTCCCTGGTTTAGGGAGGGTAACTATTATCGCCTCCAACATCTCTTTGGGAAATTCTCCTTTGGTAGCTGCTAGTGAGAACAGATTCAACAAGTGTGGGGATAAGACTTTAGAAAATTTTTTATAAAACGCTCCAGGGAGGCCGTCTGGTCCTGGGGCCTTATCTTGAGACAGGGTTTTAATAGTTTTGTTAATTTCTTCTGTAGTTAAAATGGCGTTTAGTTTGGACAGTTGGTCTGTGTACACTTTGGGCAGGGCTAAATGGAAGTTTAGTATTAGATCTGCTGGTGGTTGTGGTGATGACAAGTCTTTGGATATATTGTATAGGTTTGAGTAATACTCCATAAATGCGTCTACTATACCCCTGGGGGTCATAATCTTCTCTCCAGTGTTTGGGTGGAAGATATAAGGAATTTTGGATTTTTGTATTCTTTGCTTGAGGGGCGGGCCAAAAGAGCTCCTGCTTTATGGTCCTGTGAGTAATGCTTAATTTTCATTTTTTGTAAGCTTTTAGTATATTTGTATAGTAATAGATTTCTGAGTTGTAGCCCCGTCTATTAGGGATTGTAACACTTTTGCTTTATTTTGTTTTTCTAGAAATTGGATGTGAGTTAAGACAGAGTTAATCTCTCTGTCCCTTTCTCTCCACAATCTGCTTTTGATTTTGATTAGTTCCTCCTTGACAAATAATTTGTGTATGTGCCAAGCTGAAAATGAGCTGGATTCCTCGTGATCATTAATTGCAAGAAACTCTTTAATTTTATTCTCCATATTTTGGAAATTGTTTTGAAGATTTAAAGAGGAAAGATTAGCTTTCCAGATAAAGTCTCTGTGATTTGAGAAGGTGTCCGAGAAGGTCCCTTGCGTGGTCTGACCACTTTATACTCCCTATAGATGTGGATTCAATTTTGTCTAGCATGGACCTATCTGTGATTATCATGTCAAGTCTTGAATAAGACTTATGTCTAGGTGAAAAATAAGTGTAATCACGTTCTGAGACGTGTTGTACACGCCAGGCATTGTACAGATCATTCTCCCACAGTAGTGGGTTTAAAGTGAACTTTCTGTGTTTTGACATGTTCGAGGTGTTCCAATTGTTGTGACCAATTGTATTGAAATCCGTGCAAAAGTAGTAGTAAAGCTCCCCTCTTGATTTCTTTAACCCTACAAAGCAGTCCTCTCAAAAACCTTCCCTGCTTGCTATTGGGGGCATATAGGTTTACAATTGTGTAATCCACATTATTTATGGAGCAAACTATTATAATAAAGCGGCTTAGTGGGTCTACTACTGTGTGTAATATATTAACTGCTATAGTATTTTTAAAAGCTATAGGAACTCCTCTTTTCTTTTTTTTAAATGAGGAGAATATTATTTGAGGGAAACCGTTATGTATTAATTTTGGGGGATTTTTCGATCCAATATGCTTTCCAATATGTTTCCTGTACAGATATAATATCCCCACCACTTTTGATGGCTTCGTTCCATAGCATCTTTCTCTTAAAGCGACTGTTTTCCCTTTAGCATTCAGTGAGATAATCTTAACCCCCATTGCAAGCAGAGAGTGCTTTGCGTAGATTCAGCAGTATTTCCCTGTAAGCTTTTACCCATATGCATCATATTACTATGACTATTCGGATAAACATAAGCAGAACTATCAGGTCAAAATACTTAACCGTGTTAGACATATTTCTAGTCAACACAATAAACACAAGAATGGTACTAATTTTAAACTTAATAGTACTTATCCTGTGGAACGTGAGAAGATCTAAGTCCACTTGATAACCGCCCCATGAGTCATGGGGTTTGTCTCAGGGGACTCTAGATGCATTGTGAGGACGCCATTCAGGGTCGACTCTTGTCGGGCTTTTGGTATTATTTCTTCCCAATTGTAGCTCTTCTTTGGGGGCTCCCCATGTCTCCAAAAATCAAATCCTTCCTCGATTGAATTTATGGCTACCAGAGAGTTCTGTTGTTTAATTAGCACCTTTGTGGGGAAGCCCCATCTGTACGGGATTTCGTATTTTTTCAGCAGGGATGTAATTGGTGTGAAGTCTCTTCTGGCTTGGATTGTGGCGGCTGATAGATCAACAAACAGTTGAATAGATTCATATGGAGCTGGCAGGGATTTCATTTTCCTTGTTTGTGCTAGTAGCCTTTCCTTCACATGATAAAATGTGTACCCGGCTAGTACGTCCCGAGGGACTGAGTCTGACAGGTTGGAGGGTTTTGGGACCCTATATGCTCGATCAATACATAACTCGTAGTCTGCAAGATCTGGTAAAAATGCTTTTGTCATTTTCTGTACATATGTTTTTAGGTGGGCATTGGGGACAGTTTCCAGAATCCCTCTGATCTTGATATTGTTGCGTCTATCTCTATCTTCTGAGTCGACCATCTTGGCCTGCATTGTCGATACTGACTCCTCCAATGCATTGTGTGCATCTGGCAATTCATTAAAGGTGTTGGCGTATTCTGCCATTTTATTCTCCATGTGAGAGACCCTGTCCCCTATATCATTAATGGATGTTTGGAGGGCTTTTATTAAAGACGATAGGTCTCTTTGGTTTTAAGCATGGTTTTAGGCATGTTTTCTGAGATATGTTTGTCAGATGCCTGGAAAGATGCAAATGTATCAGTCCCACTTCCCTGAAGTGTGTTGCTGTGGGTATTGCTATCTGTCCCTGCATTACTAGAGGCCTCTTGCTTTTTTGCTTTTTGCTTAGTTGTACTGCTGGTGGGGGATCTCACCTCACTGGATCCTGAGGAAGCTGGTGACGCTGGGTTTTCTGGGCTGGTCTGTACCTGGAGCATGAGCGGTGGCATGCTTGCTTCATCCTCCGTGTCAGCCTGAGAAGGTAAGTTAGGAGATTGTCTGGACACTGTGCTCCATCTTGCCGGTATATCAAACATGGGAGAGGATTCATTGGAGGTGATGGTGCACTGTGAATCTGCGTGCCCGCCGCGGCGTTATGAGGCTCCTGCAGGGGCTGCAGCCACATGTGCTGTGCTGCCGACACCATCTTTGTTGAGCCCGGGATCAATGTGGAAGAAGAGCCGAATCGGCTTGTCGGTAGCTGTTTTCTTACCCCGTTTTCTTCCTTGCTGTCCCTCGATGCTGATGGGGAGTTTGCTTGGCATTGTGCCCCCTGGGAGCCGGTATTTGTCGCTTACGGGCGGCTTGTATAACAAAGCTCAGCTCTCACGTGGCCATCTTGCTCTGCGGCCAGGCCACGCCCCCCACATTTTGTATGTTTAAATTACTAAACCTAGCAAGTGAAATGCTGTCCAACACTTTTGACAAAATTCTTTAAACTCTCAATTTGCTTTATATACACAGCTATAGTTGAAAAGGGTGAACAAATGAGACCTCTTCCAGAATTTTGAATGGTTAGTTAGCTGCTCGTAAGCATGTACTGATGAAAGGTGGAGAGATTCTTTCATTAAGCTGATGCTTGCAGCTTACTATGCATTTAATATCTCTGCATCAGACTCTAGGCCTGAAAGGTTAACAACAAGTCCTCACTCAGGGTGGCAGATTTACATTATTTTATTTGGACCTGTTACTACGGAATCTTTCTCCCCCTACAACTTTTGAGATATCTCTTTCATTCGCCTGCTTCATATTCGACTGCAGACAGTGACATTGGAACTACTCTATCCCCAATAGCCCATATCATTCTGTTGGTAGCTAAACAAACTCTCCTTAATCACTGGTTGCTGTCTACTCTACCAACGATCTCTGAAATAATCTCTCAGGTCAACCTCTATATGGAAGTCAATAGTTTGGTGGTGATACAGAGGGGAGACAATCGTACCATAGCCTTCTTCCGTAAATGGCGTAAATACATCTCACTGGCACGGATATTAATTTCTTCATGCTCAAGTTTCGTGACACCAAACGGTACCTGATAGAGGACCGTAAGGGCAAATTGGGTAGACTAAAGATACCAAATTGATCCACACTTGAGCCCCTAAAGCTTATAACATCTATAACACTCATTAACACCAGTCCACCTGCCCAAACATAGCCCAGCATCTCTGAAAACCTTCTCTGCTTCACGTATAATATCTATGTCATTGCGTGATATATGCATTAACCCCTTAGCGCTCCGCGCCGTAGCTGTACTGCGCAGCTTGCCACTATTGGCGCTCAGCGCAGTACAGCTACTGCGCGAGCGCATACTATTTTAGAATTGTCACCACGTCGTGAGACGTGGTGACATCGGGATGAGATTTGGGTGACAAAGGCAGGAGGAGTTCCTGTCTCCGTCACCCGACCAATCAAATCGGTCCAGCCCGCCGATCGCTGTGATTGGCCAGTCAAACCTGACTGGCCAATTACAGCGATTTTAGGCTAAAAAACATGGTTTTAGCCCTTTCCTCTTCCTCCAGCGGCACCATTTTGGTTTGGTATCGCTGGAGAGAGGAAAGAGCATTACTGTGTGCACCAAAATACACTTTTACACTATAAATAGTGTTCTGATCCTTATCTGATCCCGATTGTTCCCTACAAATCCCTATCCCTATCTGTTTTTTCCTGTGTCCTGTGTGTTCCCTGTGTGATCGCCTTGTGTGATCCCACGTGTCTTCCGTTTTTCCCTGTCTGTCCCTTCTGAACCCAAACGCACTTTTCAGTGCGCTGTGTTAGCGTTGTTCTGCACTGGACGCACTTTTCAGTGCGCCATGTGAATAGCGCTGCACATAATCTTTAGCAGTCTTAGCGGTAGTTAGTTTGTCTTAGGGCAAGCTAGGTGCATTTGTAGCGCCTTTTTGCGCGGTGCACATATTTTTTTTTTCGGTGCCTGGTAGTATTTTTTTCCAGAGCGCCGTAGGTGTACCCGTACTTAGCTATTTTTTGTGTGTGCCATCTGTGCGGCTGGTCCATGTGGTTTGGTGTGCATTATCTTTTTTTTTGTGTGCTATCTGTGCGGCTTGTCCATGTAGTTTAGTGCGCATTATTTTTTGTGTGTGCCATCTGTGCGGCTTGTCCGTGTAGTTTGGTGCGCATTATCTTTTTTTTTGTGTGTGCTATCTGTGCGGCTTGTCCGTGTAGTTTAGTGCACATTATTTTTTGTGTGTCCCATCTGTGCGGCTTGTCCGTGTAGTTTAGTGCACATTATTTTTTGTGTGTGCTATCTGTGCGGCTTGTCCGTGTAGTTTAGTGCACATTATTTTTTGTGTGTGCCATCTGTGCGGCTTGTCCGTGTAGTTTGGTGTGCATTATATTTTTTTTTGTGTGTGCCTGCTAGACGGTTTATCCGTGTAGTTTGGTGCACATTATCTAATTTTTCTAGTTCTCTATTTATTTTGTGTGCAATGTCTCAGAAGACGTACACCGTGTTGGAGGCATATAACATGCTTGCCTCTGACACCAAGTCAGCTAGTGGGGATGATGGTCCCTTTTACCTATCATCATCCTCCTGCTCATCTTCCAGTGACCTGGAAGGACCCCCAAGAAGGCACCGTAGGGTTCCAGGGACTTCTGCGATTGAAGTGCCTGGGACTTCTGCAGGAGAAGTGCCTGGGACTTCTGCAGGAGAAGTGCCTGGGACTTCTGCAGGAGAAGTGCCTGGGACCTCTGCAGGAGAAGTGCCTGGGACTTCTGCAGGAGAAGTTTCTGGGACTACTGCAGGAGAAGCGTCTGGGGCTTCCACTGACCCCACATGGGTAGCCCCAGATAATTATACCCCTCAGGTCCCTGACTTTTTGGGCCATCCTGGCATTAACTTTGACACGACAGGGCTCAGAGCTGTGGACTTTTTTAAGTTTTTTTTTGATGAGGAGCTGCTGAATATTATTATATTTCAGACAAATCTCTACGCTGCACAACATATTGCCCAAAACCCCACGTCCTTTTATGAACAACCCTACAGGTGGACCCCTGTCATTGCAGCAGAGATGCACAAGTATTGGGGCATAATACTCCTCATGGGGATAGTAAAGAAGCCTTCAATCAGGGACTACTGGAGCACAGATATACTGTACCACACCCCCATGTTCCGCATGGCAATGTGCAGGATGCGCTTTGAAGCCATCCATAAGTTTTTGCACTACACTGACAACACACAGTGCCCACCCAGAGGTGACCCCAGTTATGATCGGTTATTTAAGGTCAGGCCCATATTAGATCATTTTAGTGCCAAGTTTGCCCAGGCATATACCCCCGCCAAACATGTGAGCATAGACGAGTCCCTGGTACAATTCAAAGGGAGACTTCAATTCCGCCAGTACCTGCCCAATAAGAGGGCAAGGTATGGTGTGAAAATGTATAAGCTGTGCGAAAGTTCATCAGGGTACACATACAAGTTCAGGGTATATGAAGGGAAGGACTCTACTATAGTGCCCCCAGAATGCCCCCCCTTCCTGGGTGTTACAGGGAAGATAGTGTGGGATTTAGTGCACCCACTGCTGGACCAGGGCTACCACCTCTACCTGGACAATTGCTACACCAGCACCACCCTGTTCAAGTGCCTCACTTCCAGAAATACTGCGGCATGCCGGACTGTACGCAGAAATCAGAGAGGTCTCCCTAAGTCGCTGCTTGGGCAAAAACTTAAAAGGCACGAAAGCAGGGCACTATGCAGCGACTCTGTATTGTGTGTTAAGTACAAGGACAAGAGAGAGGTCCTTGTATTCAGGGGCGGACTGGGAATTTAAAACGGCCCTGGAAAAAACTATAAAAGTGGCCCCATTTTATGGGCGGAGTCAAAACAAGTGGGTGTGGTCAGATAATGTGGGTGGGGTTATAACAGACAAATTGTTGGTAGATGGCCTTAATGCAAAACAAGAACACGTTTTGCTAGTAAGTGAATCTAATGTACAAGGAATGTGACCTGTCGATCAGTAAATGATGCAAACACACGACCCAATAAGCCTTAAATACCTTTCCCCTGTGCCATACATGTGCAATTCAGAGAAATAATATATTGATACAGGAATAATGCTACAATAACACATTTAGAATAACACATTCAATCCTGCCTTCTATATACAAAATAAAACTACTACAATACCTTCTCCCATATACAAGCCAACTACTATAATACTGCCCCCTATGTACAAGAATATAACTACTATAATACTGCCCCCTATGTACAAGAATATAACTACTATAATACTGCCCCCTATGTACAAGAATATAACTACTATAATACTGCCCCCTATGTACAAGAATATAACTACTATAATACTGACCCTATGTACAAGAATATAACTACTATAATACTGCCCCCTATGTACAAGAATATAACTACTATAATACTGCCCCCTATGTACAAGAATATAACTACTGTAATACTGCCCCCTATGTACAAGAATATAACTACTATAATACTGCCCCCTATGTACAAGAATAGAACTACTATAATACTGCCCCCTATGTACAAGAATATAACTACTATAATACTGCTCCTTATGTACAAGAATATAACTACTATAATACTGCCCCCTATGTACAAGAATATAACTACTATAATACTGCCCCCTATGTACAAGAATATAACTACTATAATACTGCCCCCTATGTACAAGAATATAACTACTATAATACTGCTCCTTATGCACAAGAATATAACTACTATAATACTGCCCCCTATGTACAAGAATATACCTACTATAATACTGCCCCCTATGTACAAGAATAGAACTACTATAATACTGCCCCCTATGTACAAGAATAGAACTACTATAATATTGCCCCTATGTACAAGAATATAACTACTATAATACTGCCCCTATGTACAAGAATAGAACTACTATAATACTGCCCCCTATGTACAAGAATATAACTACTATAATACTGCCCCCTATGTACAAAATATAATGACTATAATACTGCCCCCTATGTACAGGAATATAACTACTATAATACCGCTCCCTATGTACAAGAATATAACTACTATAATACTGCCCCCTATGTACAGGAATATAACTACTATAATACTGCCCCCTATGTACAAGAATATAACTACTATAATACTGCCCCTATGTACAAGAATATAACTACTATAATACTGCCCCCTATGTACAAGAATATAACTACTATAATACTGCCCCCTATGTACAAGAATATAACTACTATAATACTGCCCCCTATGTACAGGAATATAACTACTATAATACTGCCTCCTATGTACAGGAATATAACTACTATAATACTGCCCCCTATGTACAAGAATATAATTACTATAATACTGCTCCCTATGTACAAGAATATAACTACTATAATACTGCCCCCTATGTACAAGAATATAACTACTATAATACTGCTCCCTATGTACAAGAATATAACTACTATAATACTGCCCCCTATGTACAAGAGTATAACTACTATAATACTACCACCTATGTACAAGAATATAACTACTATAATACTGCCCCCTATGTACAAGAATATAACTACTATAATACTGCTCCCTATGTACAAGAATATAACTACTATAATACTGCCCCCTATGTACAAGAATATAACTACTATAATACTGCACCCTATGTACAGGAATATAACTACTATAATACTGCCCCCTATGTACAAGAATATAACTACTATAATGCTGCCCCCTATGTACAAGAAAATAACTACTATAATACTGCCCCCTATGTACAAGAATATAACTACTATAATACTGCTCCTTATGCACAAGAATATAACTACTATAATACTGCCCCCTATGTACAAGAATATACCTACTATAATACTGCCCCCTATGTACAAGAATAGAACTACTATAATACTGCCCCCTATGTACAAGAATAGAACTACTATAATATTGCCCCTATGTACAAGAATATAACTACTATAATACTGCCCCTATGTACAAGAATAGAACTACTATAATACTGCCCCCTATGTACAAGAATATAACTACTATAATACTGCCCCCTATGTACAAAATATAATGACTATAATACTGCCCCCTATGTACAGGAATATAACTACTATAATACCGCTCCCTATGTACAAGAATATAACTACTATAATACTGCCCCCTATGTACAGGAATATAACTACTATAATACTGCCCCCTATGTACAAGAATATAACTACTATAATACTGCCCCTATGTACAAGAATATAACTACTATAATACTGCCCCCTATGTACAAGAATATAACTACTATAATACTGCCCCCTATGTACAAGAATATAACTACTATAATACTGCCCCCTATGTACAGGAATATAACTACTATAATACTGCTCCCTATGTACAAGAATATAACTACTATAATACTGCCCCCTATGTACAAGAATATAATTACTATAATACTGCTCCCTATGTACAAGAATATAACTACTATAATACTGCCCCCTATGTACAAGAATATAACTACTATAATACTGCTCCCTATGTACAAGAATATAACTACTATAATACTGCCCCCTATGTACAAGAGTATAACTACTATAATACTACCACCTATGTACAAGAATATAACTACTATAATACTGCCCCCTATGTACAAGAATATAACTACTATAATACTGCTCCCTATGTACAAGAATATAACTACTATAATACTGCCCCCTATGTACAAGAATATAACTACTATAATACTGCACCCTATGTACAGGAATATAACTACTATAATACTGCCCCCTATGTACAAGAATATAACTACTATAATGCTGCCCCCTATGTACAAGAAAATAACTACTATAATACTGCCCCCTATGTACAAGAATATAACTACTATAATACTGCCCCCTATGTACAAGAATATAACTACTATAATACTGCCCCCTATGTACAGGAATATAACTACTATAATACTGCCTCCTATGTACAAGAATATAACTACTATAATACTGCCCCCTATGTACAAGAATATAACTACTATAATACTGCCCCCTATGTACAAGGATATAACTACTATAATACTGCCCCCTATGTACAGGAATATAACTACTATAATACTGCCTCCTATGTACAGGAATATAACTACTATAATACTGCCCCCTATGTACAAGAATATAACTACTATAATACTGCTCCCTATGTACAAGAATATAACTACTATAATACTGCCCCCTATGTACAAGAATATAACTACTATAATACTGCTCCCTATGTACAAGAATATAACTACTATAATACTGCTCCCTATGTACAAGAGTATAACTACTATAATACTACCACCTATGTACAAGAATATAACTACTATAATACTGCACCCTATGTACAGGAATATAACTACTATAATACTGCCCCCTATGTACAAGAATATAACTACTATAATGCTGCCCCCTATGTACAAGAATATAACTACTATAATACTGCCCCCTATGTACAAGAATATAACTACTATAATACTGCCCCCTATGTACAAGAATATAACTACTATAATACTGCACCCTATGTACAAGAATATAACTACTATAATACTGCCCCCTATGTACAGGAATATAACTACTATAATACTGCCCCCTATGTACAAGAATATAACTACTATAATACTGCCCCCTATGTACAAGGATATAACTACTATAATACTGCCCCCTATGTACAGGAATATAACTACTATAATACTGCCTCCTATGTACAGGAATATAACTACTATAATACTGCCCCCTATGTACAAGAATATAATTACTATAATACTGCTCCCTATGTACAAGAATATAACTACTATAATACTGCCCCCTATGTACAAGAATATAACTACTATAATACTGCTCCCTATGTACAAGAATATAACTACTATAATACTGCCCCCTATGTACAAGAGTATAACTACTATAATACTACCACCTATGTACAAGAATATAACTACTATAATACTGCCCCCTATGTACAAGAATATAATTACTATAATACTGCTCCCTATGTACAAGAATATAACTACTATAATACTGCCCCCTATGTACAAGAATATAACTACTATAATACTGCTCCCTATGTACAAGAATATAACTACTATAATACTGCCCCCTATGTACAAGAATATAACTACTATAATACTGCACCCTATGTACAGGAATATAACTACTATAATACTGCCCCCTATGTACAAGAATATAACTACTATAATGCTGCCCCCTATGTACAGGAATATAACTACTATAATACTGCCCCCTATGTACAAGAATATAACTACTATAATACTGCCCCGTATGTACAAGAATATAACTACTATAATACTGCCCCCTATGTACAGGAATATAACTACTATAATACTGCCCCCTATGTACAAGAATATAACTACTATAATACTGCCTTCCTATGTACAAGAATATAACTACTATAATACTGCCCCCTATGTACAGGAATATAACTACTATAATACTGCCCCCTATGTACAAGAATATAACTACTATAATACTGCCCCCTATGTACAAGAATATAACTACTATAATACTGCCCCCTATGTACAAGAATATAACTACTATAATACTGCCCCCTATGTACAAGAATATTACTACTATAATACTACATATATACACAGAAGTGAACATGAAAAAAAATCTGTATTTATCATATACAGCTACAGAAAACACATGAGATCCTCACCTATTGCATCCAGTGACATCAGGTGATCCCCGGATTGCACTCGTTCCTCATCTTTTCCAATAGTCACCTTGTCTCTTCCTCCAGGTACACAGCTTTCCTGCAAAGTTTACCACACAGACGTCTTATGTTCTGCACTTTCCCATTGTCCCTTCTTCTGCTACCACCAATACTGTGCCCCAAATACTGTTATAGAGCCCCCCACAATATTAGCACCACACAAATAGTGCCCCATAATGTAACATACTGTAATGGGAAGGATAATTTATTTCTTCTATTCTCTCCTGAAACTTCCTTAACCCCCCACCCCACCCCAGTATTGATAGAGCTCCGACTATGACCCAGGTGTAATAATAATGGACCCAGCCTGCCCCAGTCATAAAACTAATGCCCCCAGCCTGCCCCAGACATAGAATTAATGGCCCCAGCCTACCCCGGACATAGAATCAATGGCCCCAGCTTACCCCAGACATAAAATTAATGCCCCCAGCCTGCCCCAGACATAGAATTAATGGCCCCAGCCTACCCCAGACATAGAATTAATGGCCCCAGCCTACCCCAGACATAGAATTTATTCCCCCAGCCTACCCCAGACATAGAATTAATGGCCCCAGCCTACCCCAGGAAAAGAATGAATGGCCCCAGCCTACCCCAGACATAGAAATAATGGCCCCAGCCATAGAATTAATGGCCCCAGACATAGAATGAATGGCCCCAGCCTACCCCAGAAAAAGAATTTATGCCCCCAGCCTACCCCAGACATAGAATTTATACTCCCAGCCTACCCCAGACATAGAATAATGCCCCATGCCTGCCCCAGATATAGAATAAAGCCCCCCCGCCCCAGACATATAATGAATGCCCCCGCCAGCCCAAGATATAGAATAATGCCCCCCAGACATATAATTAATGCCCCCTGCCAGCTCCAGATATACAATAATGCCCCCGCCATATAATTGATGCCCCTTGCCAGCCCCAGATATAGAATAATGCCCCCCCCCCCGCCCAGACATATAATTTATGCCCCCTGCCAGCCCTAAAGCCCCCTCCCGCTCCAGACATATAATTTATGCCCCCCTGCCCCAGACACATAATTTATGCCCCCCTGCCCCAGACATATAATTTATGCCCCCTGCCAGCTCTAATGCCCCCCCCCCCCCCCGCCCCAGACATATAATTTATGCCCCCTGCCAGCCCTAATGCACCCCCCCGCCCCAGACATATAATTTATGCCCCCCTGCCCCGGACACATAATTTATGCCCCCCTGCCCCAGACATATAATTTATGCCCCCTGCCAGCTCTACTGCCTCCCCCGCCCCAGACATATAATTTATGCCCCCTGCCAGCCCTGATGCACCCCCCCTGCCCCAGACATATAATTTATGTCCCTTGCCAGCCCTAATGCCCCCCCCCCCGCCCCAGACATATAATTTATGTCCCCTGCCAGCTCTAATGCCCCCCCCGCCCCAGACATATAATTTATGCCCCCTGCCAGCCCTAATGCCCCCCCCGCCCCAGACATATAATTTATGTCCCCTGCCAGCTCTAATGCCCCCCCCCCCAGACATATAATTTATGCCCCCTGCCAGCTCTAATCCCCCCCCGCCCCAGACATATAATTTATGCCCCCTGCCAGCTCTAATCCCCCCCCGCCCCAGACATATAATTTATGCCCCCTGCCAGCCCTAATGCCCGCCCCAGACATATAATTTATGCCCCCTGCCAGCCCTAATGCCCGCCCCATACACATAATTTATGCCCCCTGCCAGCCCTAATGCCCCCCCCCCGCCCCAGACATATAATTTATGGCCCCTGCCAGCCCTAATGCCCGCCCCAGACATATAATTTATGCCTTCTGCCAGCTCTAATGCCCCCCCCGCCCCAGACATATAATTTATGCCCCCTGCCAGCCCTAATGCACCCCCCCCCGCCCCAGACATATAATTTATGCCCCCTGTCAGCTCTAATGCCCCCCCCCCGCCCCAGACATATAATTTATGCCCCCTGCCAGCCCTAATGCCCGCCCCAAACATATAATTTATGCCTTCTGCCAGCTCTAATGACCCCCCCCCGCCCCAGACATATAATTTATGCCCCCTGCCAGCCCTAATGCACCCCCCCTGCCCCAGACATATAATTTATGCCCCCTGTCAGTTTTAATGCCCCCCCCCGCCCCAGACATATAATTTATGCCCCCTGCCAGCTCTAATCCCCCCCCCCGCCCCAGACATATAATTTATGCCCCCTGCCAGCTCTAATGCCCCCCCGCCCCAGACATATAATTTATGCCCCCTGCCAGCCCTAATGCACCCCCCCGCCCCAGACATATAATTTATGCCCCCTGCCAGCTCTAATGACCCCCCCCCCCCGCCCCATACATATAATTTATGCCCCCTGCCAGCTCCAATGACCCCCCCCCCGGCCCAGACATATAATTTATGCCCCCTGCCAGCCCTGATGCACCCCCCCCGCCCCAGACATATAATTTATGCCCCTTGCCAGCCCTAATGCCCCCCCCAACGCCCCAGACATATAATTTATGTCCCCTGCCAGCTCTAATGCCCCCCCCCCCGCCCCAGACATATAATTTATGCCCCCTGCCAGCCCTAATGCCCCCCCCCCGCCCCAGACATATAATTTATGCCCCCTGCCAGCTCTAATGCCCCCCCCAGACATATAATTTATGCCCCCTGCCAGCTATAATCCCCCCCCTGCCCCAGACATATAATTTATGCCCCCTGCCAGCTCTAATCCCCCCCCCGCCCCAGACATATAATTTATGCCCCCTGCCAGCCCTAATGCCCGCCCCAGACATATAATTTATGCCCCCTGCCAGCCCTAATGCCCGCCCCAGACATATAATTTATGGCCCCTGCCAGCCCTAATGCCCGCCCCAGACATATAATTTATGCCTTCTGCCAGCTCTAATGCCCCCCCGCCCCAGACATATAATTTATGCCCCCTGCCAGCCCTAATGCACCCCCCCCGCCCCAGACATATAATTTATGCCCCCTGCCAGCTCTAATGCCCCCCCGCCCCAGACATATAATTTATGCCCCCTGCCAGCTCTAATCCCCCCCCCGCCCCAGACATATAATTTATGCCCCCTGCCAGCTCTAATGCCCCCCCGCCCCAGACATATAATTTATGCCCCCTGCCAGCCCTAATGCACCCCCCCGCCCCAGACATATAATTTATGCCCCCTGCCAGCTCTAATGACCCCCCCCCCGCCCCAGACATATAATTTATGCCCCCTGCCAGCCCTAATGCACCCCCCCCCGCCCCAGACATATAATTTATGCCCCCTGCCAGCTCTAATGAACCCCCCCCCGCCCCAGACATATAATTTATGCCCCCTGCCAGCTCTAATGACCCCCCCCGCCCAAGACATATAATTTATGCCCCCTGCCAGCCCTGATGCCCCCCCCCCCGCCCCAGACATATAATTTATGCCCCCTGCCAGCCCTGATGCACCCCCCCGCCCCAGACATATAATTTATGCCCCCTGCCAGCCCTAATGCACCCCCCCCCCCGCCCCAGATATAATTTTTGCCCAATTCTATCATTGAAAAAAAACAAAAAACATAATACTCACCTCTAAGAAGCAGGTGACGTCACTGCTCCGCGCCTCTTACACCAAGCCGCGGAGATGCATGGAGGGCCGGACAGCTGACAAGGTAGGAGTCAGCCTCCTCCACGCTATACAGGTCGCGCAATGATGTCAATTGCGCGACCTGTGTAGCTGCGGGTGTACACAGACGCAGAAGCAGCAGTGCTGCGCTGCGTCTGTGCACTAATCAATAGTACCTGCATCGTACGATGCAGGTACTATAGATTAGATGAAAAGTTTAAGGGAGTGCGGAGCGGCCCCGCACCAGCTCCGGACCGGCCCCACACCGGCCCAGGACCGACCGGCCCACCGGCCATGCGGAAGTCGAGGGTGTGGTACAAGAAGCTGGCCGTGCACATCATGCAGATGGCATTGTATAATGCTTATGTGCTGCATCAATATGCCGGCCAGAGGGGAACTTTCCTGGAATTTCTAGAGGTGGTAATAAAGTACTTTCTTTTTGGAGACCAGGAAGGGGGGAGTGCTAGCACATCTGGAAGTGAGGCCACATCACGTATTGTACCAGGGCAGCACTTTCCAGGAGTAGTTCCCCAAACAGCCAGCAAGGGAAGGTCACAAAAGAGGTGCAGGGTGTGCTCCAAAAATGGCATTCGGAAGGACACCATTCATCACTGTGAGACATGCCCAGAAAAACCAGGGTTATGTATGAAAGATTGCTTCCAAATTTATCATACATCCCTGGATTTTTAGAGTACCCTGTTGTTACCCTGACGCACAGCTTATACATCATGCCGCACCTTCCCTTCTAAGCCCTGCCATGTGCCCAGCCTGTAGATTACTGTCCCGTATGCTTTACCCGGGAAAACATGCATCATGATTTTTAGGGTGTTTGTCTCCCATGGCAGCAGCTGGGCACAAAATGACATAATGGATATTTTTTACTATGCACTATCCATTATGCACTTTTTCAGGGGTCCACCTGTGGGGTTAAAATGCTAACTATACCCCTAGATTAATTCATGGAGGGGTGTAGTTTCCAAAATAGGGTCAGTTCTTAGGGGTTTCTACTGTACTGGCCCCTATTGGCATCTACAAATCTTTCATGATGCCAGAAAGAAAAAAAAATGTACAATGTCTGTGCTCCAACAAGTTATTCCCTTTTGAGCCCTGCCGTGTCTCCATCCTACAGATTATTGCCTCCTATGGGGTATTGCCCTAACCGGGGTAACCCGCAGAATGATTTTTGATGAGTTTTTCCCCAGTGGCATGAGTTGGGCAAAATACTTTTGTCACTTCAATGGCATATTTGATAAATTGCAATACAATTGTTTCTCTGCACTACTCACTTTGTATTACATTTGAGCCAGCACCTTAGGGGTTAAAATGCTCATACAAGCCTACATACATTCTTTGAGGGGAGCCCTTTCCAAAATGGGTTCACTACTTGGGGGTTTCTATTGTACTGGTACCTCGGGGGTACCCCCCCCCCCCATTACCAATCTAGTGAAAACGAAGCTTGAAAACCTAAATTGTGCTTCTTTCTTCCTGACCCCTGCCGTGTGCCCAGCCTGTAAATTATTGGCACATGTGTGGTATTGCCGTACTCGGGACAACCCGCAGAATGGTTTTTGGGGTGTTTGTCTAAAGTGGCATGGGTTGGGCACAGTGTATGAGGCACTAAGATGACATTTTTGAGATAAAAACGCAATTTTTACTCTGCACCATTTACTTTGCATTCAATTTTGACCAGCGTGTCGGGGGTTAAAATGCTCACCACAACCACCGATAAATTCTTTGAGGGGTCTAGTTTCCGTAATGGTATCATTTATTGGGGGTTTCTATTGCACTGGCACCTCACGGGCCCTGCCAACATGACATGGCACTCCAAATCCAAACGTGTGAAAACGGAGCTGGAAAATCAAAATTTCACTCCTTACGTTCTCATCCCTTCTATGTGCCCAGTCTGTAAATTATTAGCACATGTGTGGTATTGCTGTACTCGGGACAATCCGCAGAATGATTTTTGGGGTGTTTGTCTAAAGTGGCTTGGGTTGGGCACAGTATATGAGGCACTAAAATGACATTTTTGAGATAAAAACGCAATTTTTACTCTGCACCATTTACTTTGCATTCAATTTTGACCAGCGTGTTGGGGGTTAAAATGCTCACCACAACCACCGATAAATTCTTTGAGGGGTCTAGTTTCCGAAATGGTGACATTTTGGGGGGTTTTCTATTGTACTTTTACTTCAGGGGCTCTTCAATTACACTGAGGCACCACAAAATATTTGCAGCCAAATTGGCCTTCCAAATTCCCAGTATCGCTAACTCTGTTCTGGACATCACTGTGCGGGGAAACAGCAGCTGACATCCACATGTCTGGTATTGCCGTACTCGGAAGAAGCAGGGCAAGAAATTAGGAATATATATTTACCTCAAATTCCTTCTGAATGTATCCATTTTAGGGCTAAATTGGAAAGATTGAAATCAAAAATTGAAATTTCAAAATTTCCACTCCATTTTCATATGCTTCCGGAAAAATAATTAAAGGGTTAACAGACTTCTTAAATGCTGATTTGAATAGGTTGAGATGTTAGGTTCATAAAATGGTGTTACTTGTGGGGGTATATAGTACAGAAGCCTTTATAGGGCACTTCCAAACTGAATTGATCACCAAAAAAGTTTGCATTTTTCAAATTTCAAGAAAATCTGAGAAGTTGCTACTAAAACTTCAAACCTTCTCACATCCATAAAAAAAATGGAAACTTAAAACAAATAATGGATATAAAAAGAAGACCAATGGAAAAAGGTTTCTATCAAAAAAAATTTGTGGTATCACTTTTTGTCTAAAAAGTATAACATTTGAAACTTTGAAAATAGTCATTTTTTTCAAATTTTTCCAAATTTTTGAATTTTTACCCCCCAAAAAAGGAACGGATCACCGAAATGACACTACTAACATAACCTACAATGTCTCACGAGAAAACAATCTCAAAATCACAGAGATACCTTAAAGCGTTGAAAAGTTATTACCACAGAAAGAGACACTGGTCAAATTTCAAAAAAAAGTAGCGAGCCTTAAAGGACACCTGTCATCAGGTCTGTGTCACTTGTCCTGTCACTACTACCTGTTGGAGCAGCTCACAACGATCCCATCCCAGCCTTTATCTAGTTATTTCATACATTATTCATTGTAAAATCATCTATTTTTTATCATGTAAATGAGGCTGGTCACATGGTCAGAGGCAGTGATGTCACCCCTGTTACCCCTCCCCTCTCCTCCCCCTGCTCATGTCTGTGTGTAATGTATAGTAAAGCATGGCTAGTGTGTGCTGCATCTGCTGACATGCTGCATCCTCCTAATATACAGGTGAGAGACACAGACATCAGCTACACATGTACCTGACATGTTCTGCTGTAACATGGCTGCAGCCTGGAGCTGCTGTATCTCTCCTATACACACACACATGCACACACAGGCTGCAGGGGGCGTGGCCACCAGCACCAGGAAGCACATCATTATACAGCCTCACATCATTACACAGGCTGTCAGTCATGCACTGGGGGTGTGGCTGTGCCTCCCACTCATGAATAGAGTGGACAGCTTGAATATGCTAATGCTTCATTGGACATTTCACAGGTCATTTGCATACAGCTTTAGGACCTCATAGTGCTTTTATATAGTGCTGTTCCAACAGCTCTAGGAGCTATTAATACATAAAGTTAGATAATAATGGTTAGAATGGAATCATGTTTAGTCCACCTAATCAAAGAAAACATTTGATTTCAAAATCGGCATTCAACGGCATTTTAACTGAAAAATCCAGAAGGATTCCCTCTGACTCATTTTTTTCTCTAAATCTTCACCTCTCCAATGTGGGGCTACTTCTTCTAAACTAAAAAAGATAGTACCCTTAGGATTTTTCTTATGACATTTTTCATAGTGGGCAGACAGTGCATGATCCATTTTGCCCTTTTTAATATTTCTGAAGTGCTCACCAATTCTAACTTTTAATTTTCTTATGGTGCGCCCAATATATTTAAGGCCACAAGGGCAAATGATCATATAAATGACTCTTGTCGAGTCACAAGTGGCAAAGTGTTTTAAATCATGCGTTTGTGAATTGTCAGAAGAAGAGAAATTGTGAATCCCTCCCACAGATGACTCTCCCGTGCCTCTACATACCTTACATCGTGTGCATCTAAAAAAACCTCTATGCGCTGAATCTCCCTGGTGTTTATTTACATTTATGCTACTCTGCACTATCTGATCCTTAATACTTTTCGATTTTCGGTGAATTATTTTTGGTTCCATTAGGAGGTGTCCTATAACTGGGTCGTGTTTTAAAATGTGCCAGTTCTGTTTAATCATTTTCTTAATAATATGTGCATCCCTAGTAAAGTTTGTAATGAATGGGATAGTAATCCCGTTTCCTTCTTTTACATTTTTCCTATCATTTGTAGCTACTGGTGTCCTCTCTTCTTCTATTTCTCTTTCGGCTCTATCAAGATCTTCCACCTTATAATCCCTTTCTAGGAACCTTTCCCTTAATATTCCGGCTTGTGTATTGTAGTCTTCCCTCCTAGTACAATTTCTCTTTATTCTTTTTAATTGTCCTTTTGGGATATTTCTCAACCAGGGTGTATAATGACAACTGTTTTACTGAATAAAACTATTGCAATCAGTTTCTTTGAAAAATGTTTTAGTGTATATAGTATTTTTGCCCTTGATCAATTCTAAATCTAAAAAATGTATATTCGTAAAACTATAATTTGAGGTAAAAGGTAAGTTGAAATCATTCATAAGGAACATAAGGAAAGAGGTATTTGAATATTTTTTGTAGGGACATTTAACAATCCAGTTGGAAAGACGTTGATGCGGCGAAAAAACTTTTGCTTGATATAAAGTTTAAAAAGTGTTTTAAACCTCGATACAGCGGTTTAAAACACTAACAAAAATAAGCTCCGGCACCAGCTCACCCTGAGCTGGTGCTCGGTATTTCCTTCTTACACCTACCACTTCAAGTGGTAGGTTTCCTTTAAATACTGATGGTCCAAACGACGTCCCGGTGGTCACCGGATGTGTTGTCTAACCTCAGCTCTACAACTATAGGAAGAAGAAGGTGAATTCTGGTTGACCTGAGTGGGGAAGGGACACATGCAGGATATCGATCAAACAATCTTAGTGAATCGCGGCACTGTGAATTATCGTTGGACAATGCACTTTAGATGAACTCAGTCGGACGGGTTAGTATATCTCCCCCAATATCTTTATAAAAGTTGGATAATTCCTATTAATTCAAAACATAAAATTTCTAGCATATATATTTATACAAGACATCATATTATGGGACACATGGCTGGAATGTCAAAAAATGTACTGAAACCCCTGAAAGAGTTTTCCCTTCTAGGTTAGTTATGTCCTTAATATGTTCTAAAAAATCTCAATTTGAAGGCTCTGCGATTTTTTTTTTCCCCTCTTTATTTTTATTTTATGGAAGAATATTTAAAACAAAGAAACATATAGTAATCAGTATGGGTATCTGCCATAGCAGAATACAAAAGAAAAAAACAATCGTCACTAGTAGCATGACATACATACAGGAAAAAATATGACAACATCAATAGCAGCTCAATCATATATGATAATATCAGGAAACCAATCTAGCACTATAGGTCTCCCATTGAGTCCAGGTCTTCTCAAACTCATCACTAGTTTGGCGAAGCATTGCGGTAATATATTCCATGGATCTAAGATCCCTGAGACCAGCGTATAATGCCAACAAGGATGGAGGAACTGAACGTCTCCAGTTCAAAGCTATCAAACACTTCGCCGCTGTTAAAATATGCAGAAACAACCTGGCACCCGGACCTCTGAGAGAACTAGGATATAGGTTAAGCATGTATACCTCAGGGTCCAGTGGGACTTGTACTGCGAGAACCCCCTCAACAAGGGATCTAACCTCCAGCCAAAAGTGGAGCAGGGCCGGACAACTCCAAAAAATGTGGAACAGTGAAGCGTCGGGGCCACCACATCTCCAGCATATATTAGGAACCGAAGGGTAAAATTTTTGTAAAAGTTCAGGCGTCCGGTACCAGTTTAATAGAATTTTAAGCTGATTTTCTTTATACAAAGTGCAAATGGATGATTTATGCGCTCTTGCCCACACCATCTGCCATTGTTCCGGAGTGAGACTCTTACCTAACCATGATTCCCACCTACTCATATACAGGTGAGATATAGTCGATCGTGTATTAAGAATAGAATATAAGCTGGAGATTAGACCCTTAGAGGAAGGACCCTGCGAGCAAAGCACTTCAAACGGCGTAGGTCTGGGGGGGGGGGGGGGGTTCAGTCCTTAGTGTAGAGGATATAAAATGTTTAATTTGATGGTAAGTAAACTCAGCTCCTGCTAAGCAGGGATGCCTTTCTACTAGCTCCTGTAGCGGAAGTAACCTACGTGTCAATGGGTCTGGAAGGGCCCGAATTTGAAATGTGCCCGCCTGTACCCATGGCCTGTAGCTGCTGGTGAGACTATCCGAAAGGTGTGGTGTAAAAAGTATTGGGGTGAGCAATGACTGCATTGGGGCCACCTGAAAACGCACCCTACATTTGTACCAAATGTCCCGGGTAAACTGCATAGGGCCTAGCAACGCCGTTACCGGGCCTATGGGCGGAGGGCCCCATATCAAAGATGCTGGGTGCTGCGGGGCCAGCCATAGCTTCTCAATTTTGGTCCATCTGTTGTATGCGTTCATTGTAGACCAAGAAGTAATATGACGTAAATGCGTTGCTAAATAGTACAGCTTAAAATCAGATAGGGCTAGACCCCCACTGGTAGTCCCCGCTGTCAGCACCGATTTAGAGACAGCACCGATTTAGAGAAATTTCAGACACATTGGGGGTCCGATTTGCGCCGCTTGTACATGAATTGCCCCGGGTTTTTGGCGCACGCGATCGGATTGTGGCGCATCGGGGCCGGCATGCGCGCGACAGAAATCGGGGGGCGTGGCCGAACGAAAACCCGACGTATTCGGAAAAACCGCCGCATTTAAAAACCGAAACTGTGTCGCTTGGGGAGCGCTCACCTTCACCTTCTATGGGATGGTGCATTCCGGGGCGTTAAGATTATTTTCGGCGCTGCACCTGGTGGACGGCGGAGGAACTACCATCTTAAATCCCAGCCGGACCCGAATCCTGTGCAGAGAACGCGCCGCTGGATCGCGAATGGGCCGGGTAAGTAAATGTGCCCCATTGACTGCAGCTTACCCAGTACTGCCATCGGGACTTGTACCGGAAGAGTCTCAAAGAGATACAATAATTTGGGTAAAATAGACATCTTAATAGCTGCTATTCGTCCCAGCAGTGATATGTGTAGGGGCTGCCATTTTTTTAAGAGGTCTTGAATGTCCTTAATCATCGGTGGGAAATTTGCCGTATACAAGGACTTGTAGGTTTGAGTTATCCGGACTCCTATGTATTTTAATGAATCCGTCTGCCATGTATACCTAAAGGAGCTCCTTAGGGCCGTCGGCTCATTCGGGGGGATATTAAAGGGGTTGTCCGAGTCTAAAAAAAAAATAAAATATATGTGGCCGGGAACAGGCTGCCTAAAATAATAAAGATGTACTTACCTCCGGTGCCCTCCGGTATCCAGCTTCCGGACTCAGCTTCCGGCCGGCCGTGGCCGGGTGCGCCTATCCGTCCCTATACACAGCATTGTGTATGGGGGCCGGAAGGTTTCATAGTTTCTACGGTTGTCGGGTCCGGCCGGAAGCTGAATGCAGCGCTGCTCCGGCGGCCATGTTTGTTTTCATGGCGCCCGGACCGGAGCGACAGCAGCGCTGGATACGGGAGGGCACCGGGAGGTAAGTACAGCTTTATTGTTTTAGTCAGCCCGCTCCCGGCCACATATAGTTTTTTTTGAAGACTCGGACAACCCCTTTAATGGGGAGGGCCTCGGTCTTATGGCCGTTGATTTTATATCCAGAAAATTTGCTATATATCAATTAATTTGTGAAGGTTCGGGGACTGACCATGGGGTTTGTGAGTGTGACCAGGACATCATCAGCAAAAAGTGAGATCTTAAATTGTTTGTCCCTTACTTGTATTCCTGTCACATCTACCGATGATCGTACATACGCCGCCAGTGGTTCGATACTCAGTGCATATAGGAGGGGGGAGAGTGGACACCCCTGCCTGGTCCCGTTCCGAATAGCAAGAAACGTGGAGTTGGCGTGGGGGAGCCGAATTGCAGCACTGGGAGTAGAGTAAAGCCCACATAAAGCCTGCAGAAATGGGCCACACATGCCAAAGCGGCTCAGAGTTGCCATCATAAATCCCCAGTCTAGGCGATCAAACGCCTTTTCTGCGTCCAAACTTAGGAGTAAAGCACTCCCATCTGTCCTCCTAACCACCTCCCGTAAGTCGGCAAGCCGCCGGGTGTTATCCCTCGCCTGCCTGTAACGCACAAATCCTACCTGATCTTTATGAATTATCTGCGGCAACCCGTCTCCCAATCTATTGGCCAATATTTTGGTGAAAATTTTCAAATCTGAGTTTAATAAAGATATGGGGCGATAACTAGTGCAATCTAGGGGATCCTTTACAGGTTTTGGTATTACAGTTTTAAAGGACCGCAGCATAGCCTCAGGGATTGGAGTATCAGTCATAAAGGCATTAAAGAGCTTTACCATATAGGGGATCAATATATCCTCATATGTTTTAAAGTACATGTACGGCAAACTGGGAATTTCCTATTTGGGAGTTCTTTTATAACCTCGCGTATCTCCTCCTATCCTGGTTCAGAGCGTCTATCGCGGAGGAAGACAATTTAGGGAGACTACATTCGCTGAGATATTGTTCTACAGTCATCCCTTGGATCCGCGGAGTTTGAGGGGAGCGTGCAGAAAGGTTGTAGAGGTCACGATAGTATGTTTCAAAAATTTGTGCTATTTCATCTGGGTTATAATGGGTCGTCCCCGCATTATCCCTGAGGCTATGTGGGTTATTCGCCGTTGTCCTATCTTGGAGTTGACGGGCTAACAATGTATGTGTTCTATTACCATACTCGTAAAAACGTTGACGAGAGTAACGCACACTACTTTATGTGCTTCCCATAGTACGGGTAGTGAGGGGGCCGACGGGGAGTTATCCGAAAAATATTGAAGTAGCGAGGTGCGCAGTGCCTCTTTTGTAACATTGTGGGTTAGGAGAGTTTCATTAAGTCTCCAGTGGAGGGGACGAGGGGGAGGGTTTATAAACGACAGCTCAACCATGACCGGGGCATGATCTGACCAGGAAATTAGACCTATGTCAGCAGATTTTAAAGTGCGAAGCACTGAGATATCCCCAAAGAAGTAGTCTATACGCGTATGTGTCTTGTGAGGAGGGGAATAGAAAGAGTATCCCCGAGCCGTGTGATTGTCCACTCGCCATAGGTCAAAGAGGTCATGTTTACGTATTCGTTTTCTGAAACCCATTGAAAGTTTAGATTGCTGTTGTGACGGGGAAGTGCCATGGATTGACATGCGATCCCGCGTTTCAGAGAATGCTACATTAAAATCTCCCCCTATCAATAAAGGCGTTGGTCTATGTTTAACAAATCGGGTCAAGACCCTCGACAGGAACCCTAGTTGCCCGGAGTTTGGAGAGTAAACATTGCATAGAACAAGCTGGCGGCCTCCAAGAGTACCCCTCAGGATACGAAACCTTCCCTCCAGATCCGAATAAGAATCCAGTACCTGGGAAGGGCAGGAGCAGGCTATTAATATCGCTACTTCCGCCTTCTTTGTAGCTGCAGTGGCCAAAAAACTTTGGGGATACCCCCTTCTGGCAAATCTAAATGATCCAGACGCCGTAAAGTGCGTTTCTTGAAGAAATGCTATATCTGGCTTAAGACGTTTTAGCTCCTGCAGCAACAACTGACGCTTAGAGTTGGAGTTCAATCTCTTAACATTTAAGGTTAGAAGTCTTACCATTTCTCATTGTGTACGAACTAGACAGGTGCGTTGCTTAGTAATAAATGAGAGTATGATGCAGAGGGTGCCAGGTTGTTTCCTACATTCATATGACATCATATAAGTATTGTGCACAGCCATAGTGACATCAACAAAATAAACATTTAACAATAGTAGTAACATAAAAACTCTAAACCTACAGAAAACATGGTTGAATACTCGCCTCAGGGTCCATGCGGGGTGAAAGACTCCCCGCATCGAATCTAAGGGATGGGTGATACCCCAGGCTGTGTCCAGGCCCTGAATCCGGAACCAACACAACATGAGGTAAACAAACCCAAGTGTGGGTAGCGTGTCGGACATCCGACCTCCGACTCGCTATAGATATAACAATCCAAGGCCGTCCACCTCGGGCAATAGCTTAAACTTATGAAAGGATACTGGAGACATCAGATAACTAGTTTCTCATGTAGAGGCAATCACCCCCACCGGGATCTAAGTAGGCTCCACAGCATGTCATCTTTAACGTCTTGGTCCCTTCGACGCCAAACCCAGGCAGGCAGAAGAGGGAGAGGTTTCTTAGACGTGTTGCGCTGCCAGGACGGAGAAAGAGGCGGATCTGTTGAAGGTAACTTCCATTCTGGAATATCCGGAATCTGCAAATCTAAGGAGACGCAAAAATCATGCAGATCCGCTGGGGAGGGTAGTATCACGGTTCTGCCCTCCTTGCGGGCCGTCAAACTGAAAGGGAATCCCCATCTATATGGAATGTCAGCTTTACAAAGTGCCTCCAGTAGGGGTCGCAGGATTCTCCGGCGCTGCAAGGTGACCAAAGAAAATCACCCTGAAAATCAATATGAGGCCTGTTACGAGCTTTGGCCATAATCTCTTCCTTTAAACAAAAATCAGTAATACAACAGATAATATCCCTGGGGCGTCCTGTAACCGGTTTCGGTCTAAGGGCCCGGTGTGCTCTATCCATGAGAATAACAAATTGAGGACCGCCGGGACATTCTCCACATTCTGGGCCTCCGGAATTCCCCTGATCCTTATGTTGTTCCTCCGACCTCAGTTATCAAGGTCCTCTACATGCGCTTGTAGATCCTGAAGCTTCTCAGATTGCTCTAGAAAGCGGGAATGGAGGGCATTGATTACTTTCCTGGAGGCTGCATTATCATCCTCTAGTTGATCAACCCTATGAGCCACTGCAGTTAGATCCTGGCGCATTTCCGCTATGGCCGACCTGCATGTATCTTTAACTTCCAGTGTCAGCGCCTGGAAATCCTGCTTTGTGGGTAATTGATGCACATGAGACCACCAGTCCGCAGGTGGTGGCTGCAATCGGCCAGAGATTGAAGAATGATGCGACTCTGGGGACCAGTCTCCAGGGCCAGAATGGGGGCGCAGAATAGGGGGAATATTAGCATAGTCCATTTCACCCAGCCCCTTATCTGGAGTAGACTGTGAATGGTAATATTGCAGCTCCTGGGAGGGGGATGATACAGAGGTGGTTACTGTAGCCTGATGGCTGGGGCTAGGCTGCAGGCCTACAGGCCCTGGTGGAATGGCCAGATCAATCAGGAGAGGTTGCTGGCCTTTGTGACTCCCTTCATGTGAGGGAGAGGAGCCTTGGGTAGGGAGATGTACCTTCCCGGGGCTATGTCCCTGCTACTCCCCTCTGGCTGCCGCTGCTGCGCTCCGTGTCTCCCCCTGATCCTCCGGACGCTGCTGAACTGCTGCCAGCAGTGGGGACGGGCTCTGCAGTGTGGAGGGCGCCAGAGACTCAGCGCTCGGCGCCATCTTGGGTCCGGCACGTGTCTCCCGGACAACATATTCATCCAGAGTCCGGGAAGCAGAGGCACCGGACCGGTCTGGAGAGGTGCCCAAGGTTCGGGCACGGCGGCAGTTCCCCATTATGGGCCGGTAGGTGCTGAATTTGACGCTCCGCGTCGCTTAAAACAGCCCGGGTGGACGGAGCTGGGCTCTCACTCGTCTGGTGCAGTCAGCATACGGACACGCCCCCAGGCTCTGCGATTTTGACCAACTAATAATACATTGCAGCTATTAAATAAAATTATGTAAATAACGCAAGTTGTGTTGCAATTCATTTCATATTACCTTACTCAAACACTAGCCTTGAATTTTTTAGTATTTGTTACAAAGTACAAGTTTTGGATCTGGTGGCGTGACATGTGATAAAAAAATACACTTCCTAACCTGGTATGAGATTGGTTATTACTCTGAAACATGGAAGGTGAAATCCTATTGCCTAGGATGCAATTTCTACGGGACACAACTCTACAACCGTTTTTAAATATCTTTTCCATGGTTGGATCATCTGTCAATAATGGAATATGCCTTTGAACAATGTTCCTAATGTTGTTAAAATGGGAACTATATTGCACTGTATTGTCTTTTCCATCAACAATTTTTAGTGCTCTGTCCAACATTAATTCTTTGTAACCTCCTACTTTGAGTCTTGTACAAATGTTGTCAGCCTCAGCCAGATACCCAGAATGAGTACTACAGTTGCGTTTTGCTCATGTAAGCTCTCCTAAACTAATGGGTTTTATAGTGTGCTCGGGTATTGGCTGTTTGAATGTATCCGCTGTATTTTTCCTAAATATCTTGGTTATAAATCCAAAAATTTAAGACACTCACTCTGTATGACATGTGTGAATTTAAGATTAAATTGATAGTCGTTGATATATGTCGTAAATAAAGAGTGGTAGACACACAGCCCCTCCAGATAAAGAAGAGGTCCTCTTTGTATTTTGTACCACTCAATGCAAAAATGGATTGTCATTGGAATATAAGGTGAATTCTTCCCACCACAATATTACCAGATTTGCTAAGGATGGGAAAAATTTGGCAAACTTTCTGACCCCACAAATCTGTAAATAAAATTGTCTGTCAAACAAAAAATAATTATGTTCCAGCGGTGGTCTACGCAGTCCTCGTGCACGACCCTGTTACCCTAGGGCATGCCGGCTGTGTGAGATTTAAAGGGCTAGCCCACTGATAATTGACGCTGGCCAGCCGCCCGCCCTGATAAATTCCAGCCCCTACCTGTGTCCTCTGCCGGATGTTTGTGCTTCTAAGCCTGAGAGAAAGCTGTGTTCTTTGCCCTTTGCGATTATATTTCCTGTAGTGACTTCATTTTCGTTCCTGACTCTGCTCCTTTGCTGCCTGTCCTGACCTACCGCTACAACCTGGCTCTGATCTTTTGCTGCCTGTCTTGACTTCCTGCTTGTTCCCGATCATGCTTTTGCCTTACGACTCTGTACTACGCTTTGGCCGCCACGCGTACCACTTAGATTCCGCTGCCAGGTGTCAGCTTACATCATTATCCGTGGTGGTCCAGTGGGTCCACTACCCCTGGTTCCTGACAGTAAGATCCGATGTTGGACCCGCCAAGTTTCCGCTACCTGAACTGGCTGACCTTACCATCATTGTTGGCTAGCATTCCCAGCAGATTGCTGTGCAAGGCCAGCAACTTGGACAACTCACCGCCACCCTGCAGAAATTGTTGGCTACCCAGCAGCAGTGTCAAGTACCTGTGGAACCTACCGCTGTAATGGCTCAAGTCTGCCTCAAGTCTTCTCCAAGCTCAAGTCTGCCTTTGCCTCTTCTCCTGTACTCACCTGGCCCGATACTGAGAAACCATTCCCCCACGAGTCTTCTCGGTTGGTGCTGGAACCAGTCTTGCTCAGAAAGGGCCCAATGTTCGAACCCTCACATGCAGCTTCTTTTCCAAGACCTTCTCGGCCACAGAAAGGAATTACCGTGATCAGGAGGTCCTGGCCATAAATCTTGCCTTAGAAGAGTGGCATTATCTTCTGGAGAGACCTTGCCATCCAGTCAGTATTGTGGGGAATTGCTCTGGTAGTTGACAGGTAGCAGTGCAGGAAGCAGTGACACACGCAGGTTTAAAAGTCCAACTTAAGTGTTTATTCACACTTGCAAAACAGAACACAAATTCAGCCTTGGCTTAGGCACATGCAAAAACATTATAAAAGTAATTCCTGCCCGGCTAGGCGCTGTCTAATACAATTGTCGGACCCTAGCTATCCGGGTACCAGGCTGCCTGGCACACGCTCTTGGCCAGCAGCAAGACAGGAGACCCTCAGTTACCTTTGCTGTGAGAATGCAATCTCGCTTTCAGCTCTCCAGGAAGGGCCTCTCCTATTGCTTCTGGCCTGCAGCCTAAATCAGGCCCTAACGAGGCCTGTGAACCGCACCTGTGGACTATACAAAAGCCCAGGACCGAAGCCCGGGTGGAGTAGGAGTCCCACTACCAGCCTACCCCTACTCCATAATAAGCAGGCCCAGTACGGACATTACAAATGTGTCTGTGTTAGCTAGGCCAACACAGACAAAACAGACTATTCCTGCTTATCATGTCTGCATTAACCCTTGGGTTACTGCAGACAAACCCAGGGCTTTTACCACCAGCATTTCATCTGCCTGTAGGACAGATAGCGGTTTTCCCACACAATACCTCTTACTTTCTCACATACCCTCCCCCTCAGTTCAGACCCACCGGGGCGAACTCCTGACATTAAGCAATGCGTTCGGGACAAGGCATCTGCATTGCCCTGTAGCTTCCCGGCTCTGTGCTCCACCGTAAAGC
Organism: Engystomops pustulosus; assembly: GCF_040894005.1. NCBI lineage: Eukaryota > Metazoa > Chordata > Amphibia > Anura > Leptodactylidae > Engystomops > Engystomops pustulosus. The sequence continues at coordinate 73,871,912 of NC_092419.1, forward strand.
TGAAATTTTGGAGGGACAAGAACCACCTAGTGACCCTGGCATTCTTCTCCTTAGTTCTACTCATCCACGTGAGAGGAGAGTGGTCAGTTATTAGACGGAACTGTCGTCCCAGCAAGTAGTACCGTAGGGACTCTAATGCCCACTTTATCGCCAGACATTCCTTCTCTACGATACTGTAATTTTTCTCTGCTGGCGTGAGCTTCCTGCTCAGGTAGGTAATGGGGTGTTCTTCTCCATTCACCTCCTGAGACAGGACAGCTCCCAGTCCTACATCTGACGCATCCGTCTGCACAATAAACTCTCTCTTGAAGTTTGGCGTAATGAGGACGGGAGATCCACACAATGCAGACTTCAAGGCCTGAAAAGCCCCTTCTGCTTGTTCATTCCACCGCACCATGACAGGCCTTTTACCCTTCAGCAGGTCTGTCAAGGGAGCGGACACGCTGGCAAAGTTTGGTATAAACCGTCTGTAGTACCCGACAATGCCCAGGAATGCCCTGACTTGTTTCGTGCTCACTGGTTGAGGCCAACCCTGTATAGCGTCAATCTTGTTGACCTGAGGTTTAATTATACCTCGACCAATCACATACCCCAAATAGTGTGTCTCCTCCATTCCCAGCGCACACTTCTTGGGGTTTGCAGTCAGGCCCGCTGCCCTTAGCGAGTTCACTACAGCCTGTACCTTGGCCAAGTGACTCGCCCAGTCTTGGCTGTAGATGATAATGTCATCTAGATAGGCGGAGGCGTATCTCCTATGTGGCTTTAACACTATGTCCATTAACCGTTGAAAGGTAGCGGGGGCCCCATGAAGCCCAAATGGTAACACAACATAGTGAAAAAGGCCCTCAGGGGTAACAAAGGCTGTCTTTTCTTTAGCCCTATCTGTCAGGGGTACCTGCCAATATCCTTTAGTTAGATCCAGGGTGGTGAAGTACCGAGCACCCCCTAGTCTCTCAATAAGCTCGTCCACCCGGGGCATGGGGTAGGCATCAAACTTAGACACCTCATTCAATTTTCTAAAATCGTTGCAAAATCGCAACGTCCCATCCGGTTTGGGAATTAGAACAATTGGACTGGCCCACTCACTTTTGGACTCCTCAATAACCCCTAGCTTCAGCATCTTCTGAACCTCCTCTGATATGGCTTGTCTACGAGCTTCAGGGACTCTGTACGGCCTTAATCTTACCCTTACCCCTGGCTCAGTGACAATGTCATGTTTAATTACAGATTTGTAGCCTGGCAACTCTGAGAACACATCTGTATTTCTTGCTACAAACTCTCGAGCCTCTCGCTGTTGCTCTTTGGTTAGGGTATCAGCTATTCGCACTTCTGCCTCCGGCACAGGCTTACCTGCAGCCTGTGAGGGTATCGCAGGAGGTGGACTAGCCAGAACCATCTCTGTATGCAGACTCTCTCTGTCTTTCCAGGCCTTTAACAGATTAACATGATAAGTCTGCTCGGGTTTTCTCCGTCCGGGCTGACGTATCCTGTAGTTCACCTCTCCTATTTTCTCTATCACCTCATACGGTCCTTGCCATTTAGCGAGAAACTTACTTTCTACAGTGGGGACTAGCACCAACACACGATCACCGGGATTAAAGGTCCTTACTTTTGCTGACCTGTTATAAACCCGGCTTTGAGTTCTTTGTGCCTCCTCCATATGCTCTTTGACAATGGGCATGACGGCTGCCACCCTGTCCTGCATATCTGAGATATGGTCTATTACACTTTTGTGGGGGGTGGGCTCTTGTTCCCATGTCTCTTTGGCTATGTCCAGGAGACCCCTGGGATGTCTGCCATATACTAACTCAAACGGCGAGAACCCAGTAGAGGCTTGTGGAACCTCTCGGATGGCGAACATTAAATATGGCAACAGTACATCCCAGTCCTTCCCATCCTTGTTTACCACCTTTTTTAGCATACTCTTTAAAGTTTTGTTAAACCGTTCTACCAATCCATCCGTCTGAGGATGGTACACAGAGGTGCGTAACTGTTTAATATTAAAGAGCCGACATAGCTCCTTGGTGACTTTTGACATAAAAGGAGTCCCCTGATCTGTGAGGATCTCCTTGGGAAGTCCCACCCGGCAGAACATGGCAAACAACTCTTTAGCAATTAGTTTCGCCGAGGTGTGCCGTAGTGGGATGGCCTCAGGATATCGGGTAGCATAGTCCATGACTACCAGGATATGCTGATGCCCCCGAGCAGATTTAACCAAAGGACCGACCAAATCCATGGCGACCCTTTCAAAGGGTACCTCAATAATGGGCAGAGGTACCAACGGACTTCGAAAGTGTACCATGGGAGCATGCAATTGACAATCAGGGCAAGTTTCACAATACCTTTTTACCCTATCGTACACTCCGGGCCAATAAAAACGCTGCAAGATGCGTTCCAGAGTTTTTGTGGTACCTAAGTGCCCTCCCATCACATGCTTATGTGCAAGGTCTAACACCATCTGACGATATGGCTGAGGTACCATTAACTGCTCCCGGGTTTCACCGTGGACCTTATCAATGCGGTACAACAACTCCTGATTTACCACCACTCGAGGGAACAACTTATCCGCACCTGGGTGCTGAGGTACACCATTAATCTCTACCACATTTTCTCTGGCACGGACCAGAGTAGGGTCCTGGAGTTGTGCAGTACCAAAGTTGTCACGGGATACCTCCAAATCCGACAACTGCGGTCCTGTCACTACCTCCTCAGTTTCGCCTGCCATAGGGGAAACATTACACTTCCATCTTCTGTGGCGGTCACCCCTACGGCAGGAACTCCAGAGTCTGGGTCATCAGGCTCGGCTTCAGAGATCTGACCAGACAACACAGGAGAACAACCCCCCAACTCTTGGTTTCCCCGCCATAGAGTCCAGAACATGGGGAAGTCCCGTCCCAAGATAAGGTCATGGGGCAAGTTCTTGACAACCGCTGCCTCATGTAGTGTCTCTCCACAAGAGGTCTGGAAGTTAATAACTGTGGTGGGGTAGTCCTTTACGTCCCCATGGATGCACAGGACTCCAATTGTGCGCCCTGTGACCGCCTTGGGGTCTGTGAGGGACCCATTAATCAAGGTCACCCGACTGCCTGAGTCCAGCAGCGCCAACGCTGGATGCCCTGCCACAGTCACCCGGCACAGGTGGCGCTCATCAGCAGAGTCGGGGCTAGTAGCTGTGTAGACAGGGGCAGCATAGAGAGAAACCCTTCTGGCAGAACTGCAGTCCATGGGCTCTGAGGAATTGGGGCAATGGGCTGCAATATGACCTGGCTCATGGCAGGTCCAACAGGTGGGAGCCTCCCCCCTCCTCCTCCCCTGGGGTACTTCACGGACATTGGGCGTTGTCCTGCGCCAAGTATTTGTGGGTGACACGACCTTCCGTGCCTTAGGGCCCGCCTGGGTATAAGGGGCTTTCTTTGTTAGGGCCTGGGTGGCACAAAACCTCTCCACCAACCCCACCAGTGCCTCGGCATCAGACGGGTCCCCGTGTCCCACCCATTGTTGGATCTCACCCGGCAAGGCCCTCAGGAAACGGTCCAAAACAACCTTCTCGACCATCTGGGCTGGGGTTGATGTCTCCGGCTGAAGCCACTTGCGGACCAAGTGAACAAGTTGGTGCATCTGCCCCCTCGGTGGTAGCGCCTCCTGGTATCTCCAGCTATTCACTCTTTGAGCGCGTAGATGCTGATCCACTCCTAGTCGGGCCAAGATCTCTGCCTTTACCTTGGTGTAGTCCCGGGCATCCTCCGCTCTCAGGTCATAGTATGCCTGCTGGGGATCAGCGACGAGGAAGGGGGCCAACACCTCTGCCCAGTGTTGCTGTGGCAACCTCTCTCGGGTGGCCACCCTCTCAAAGCCTGTCAGATAGGCCTCCACATCATCCTCGGCGGTCATCTTGGTCATATCTTTGCGGACCTCTTTCCTGGCATCCTTCACCGTCATTGCTGGGACAGTCCTTTGCTGAGCAGCGGTCAGGGCTGTTATCTGCTGGAGCAGCAATCTGTTTGTCTCTTGCTGCTGCACGTTGGACTGGACAAGCTGCTTGATTAACTCCTCCATGGCTGTGGCTTGCAGCTTCAGTGATGTCAACTTCCAGGACATGCACTAGTTTATACTTCACTGCACTTTGCCCGCTCCAATCCACCATATGTGGGGAATTGCTCTGGTAGTTGACAGGTAGCAGTGCAGGAAGCAGTGACACACGCAGGTTTAAAAGTCCAACTTAAGTGTTTATTCACACTTGCAAAACAGAACACAAATTCAGCCTTGGCTTAGGCACATGCAAAAACATTATAAAAGTAATTCCTGCCCGGCTAGGCGCTGTCTAATACAATTGTCGGACCCTAGCTATCCGGGTACCAGGCTGCCTGGCACACGCTCTTGGCCAGCAGCAAGACAGGAGACCCTCAGTTACCTTTGCTGTGAGAATGCAATCTCGCTTTCAGCTCTCCAGGAAGGGCCTCTCCTATTGCTTCTGGCCTGCAGCCTAAATCAGGCCCTAACGAGGCCTGTGAACCGCACCTGTGGACTATACAAAAGCCCAGGACCGAAGCCCGGGTGGAGTAGGAGTCCCACTACCAGCCTACCCCTACTCCATAATAAGCAGGCCCAGTACGGACATTACAAATGTGTCTGTGTTAGCTAGGCCAACACAGACAAAACAGACTATTCCTGCTTATCATGTCTGCATTAACCCTTGGGTTACTGCAGACAAACCCAGGGCTTTTACCACCAGCATTTCATCTGCCTGTAGGACAGATAGCGGTTTTCCCACACAATACCTCTTACTTTCTCACAGTATCTATACGGATCACAAGAACCTCCTGCACCTCCAGACCACTCAGAGTATCAACCCATGACAGTTTCATTGGTCCCTCTTCTTTTCCTGCTTCAATTTCCCAATACATTTTCATCCGGCAGAGAAGAATGTTAAAGCCGATGCCCTCGCTCGTGCCTCCGACATCATTGGGGAAGATCCTGCTCCTCGGCATATCATTCAACATAAACGACTGGTTCTCGCTGCTCCTGTGGATCTGCGTCAGCTTCCTCCAAGACCTATGTCCGACCTACTCTAAGCAAGAGGATATTGACTGGAGGACATTGCTCTCGAGTGGCTGGGCACCCTGGGGTGCAACTCTCTGCCCTCATTTTCTGTTTTTACTGGTGGCCAGATCTGGTCAAGGATGTACCGGATTTAGTTGGCTCAAGCTAGAGATGGGCGAATTTGTTAAAATTCGGTTAGTCCAATTTGGTGAATTTTTCGAAAAAAAATTTGATTCAGTCCGAATCGAATCATGACTTATCACGTTAAAAAACAGGTATTTCCTGGATGCGGAGAGCCTGTAGGGTGTTGTAGAACGTTGTGCTATACTTAAATATGCATAGGGAGCATGGTTTGGTCTTCAAACAATGCTGTGTTTTTGTATGACTTGCATAGGACAGCCACTGCTCTTAGAATCGCTTTACTCTTTACTTCCATGTGCACTTACAGAGGCCAACTTCAACAAATAAGCAAGTTGAGGGCCAACATCCCACTATAACATCAAAGAGTGCACACTTTTTACACTGACATCAGATGATTCCATAGATTACGACAGAACCTGTTCTGTTTAACGGGGATACATGTAGAAACCCCCCTAAAGAGTAGAGAGGGTGTTGGCAGTAATTTCGCATTGACGTCACTGATCATTTTGCCCTTCTTTTCACGTGTCAGTGTCCTCTTTCAATCGGTCCATAATCCATCATTATTGGTAAAGCCAAAAACAAACAGGAGTTGATCCAGAATATGATCCAGACATGAGCAGCAAATAGGATACTTGCATGTCCTGCAATATGGCAGGAGCACACGGAGGGGGGACACTGGTAAAGCCGGAGACAGGAACAGGGAGGCATCTGGGAACCCTGGAGACACACAGGAACACAGAAGCGTCTGGGAACCCTGGAGATACACAGGAACATTGAGACAACTGGGAATGCTGGAGAAAGACAGGAACACAGAGGCATCTAGTAATGCTGGAGACTAGAGATGGGCAAATTGCAAATCGAATAATGATGAATCACATTAAAAAACAGGTATTTCCCGGCTGCAGAGAGCCTGTAGGGTATTGTAGAACGTTGTGCCATGCTTAAATATGCATAGGGAGCATGGTTTGGTCTTCAAACAATGCTGTGTTTTAGTATTGCACACACATGACAGCCGCCACTCTTAGAATCGCTTCACTCTTCACTTCCATGTGCCATGTTCCCACTATATGATTCCATATAGGGCCATGATCCCACTATAACATCAAAAAGTGCACTCTTTTTACACTGACATCAGATGATTCCATAGATTACTGCAGAACCTGTTCTGTTAAATGCGGATACATGTAGAAACTCCTCTAAAGAGTGGAGAGGGCGTTAGCAGTAACTTTGCATTGAAGTCACTGATCATTTTGCCCTTCTTTTCAAGCGTCAGTGTCCTCTTTCAATCGGCCAATAATTCATCATTATTGCTAAAGCCAAAAACAAACAGGAGTTGATCCAGAATATGATCCAGAGATGAGCAGCAAATGGGATACTTGCATGTCCTGTGCGTCCTGTATCCACTCCTGCTTTTGGCAATCAATCATGAAGCTTTTCATCCTTCTGGCAGATGAAATGAAGGGGAAAACCAAACACTGGCAACGTCATAGAGTGATGGAGGGTGAAAACAGCATTATGTAAATCACAGGGTGTTCCAGGGAGTCATTGGTGAGTTGGCAGCAGCATGAGTGGGCTGCAAAGTGTCACAATGACAAATTATGGAGGTGGCGGAAACATGGTAGGCCACAAAGTGGCACAATGATAAGAGTGTGGAGGTGACGGCAGCAGCAGCGGCAACAGGAGGGCACAAAGTGGCACAATGATAAGAGTTTGGAGGTGGCGGCAGAAGCAGGAGCCCACAGGTGGCAGCAACAGGGAAAGCCACAGGGTGGCACAGTGATATAGTGTGGAGGTGGCATCAGTAACAGCAGATTGGAGAAGCCACATCCATTATACATTACAGTTTTCCTGAAAGCATCAGGCCTTTGACAAAAAAGAACTCCAAAGGTGGCACCAGCAGCAGCAGCATGAGGTCAGAGGTGTGGAGGTGGCAACAACATGGTAGGCCACAGAGTGGCAACATGATATAGTGTAGAGGTGGCATCAGTAGCAGCAGGAGCCCGCAGGGTGGCACAATGACAGAGTCTGGAGGAGGCGGCAGCAGGAGCCCATATAGCCAACAGCAGAGGAGGCCACATTGTGGCACAATGACAAAGTTTGAAATGAATTAGATTTTGAAATTTTCCAGTTTAATTGGTAGATTAGAGATGCCACATGCATAATACATTACAGGTTTCCTGAAAATATCAGGCCTTTGACAATAAAGAACTCCAAAGGTGGCACCAGCAGCAGCAGCATGAGGTCAGAGGTGTGGAAGTGGCACAATGATATAGTGTAGAGGTGTCATCAGTAGCAGCAGGAGCCTGCAGGGTGGCACAATGACAGAGTCTGGAGGTGCCGGCAGCAGGACCCTATATAGCCAACAGCAGAGGAGGCCACATTGTGGCACAATGACGAAGTTTGAAATGAATTAGAAGTTGAAATTTTCCATTTTAATTTGTAGATTAGGGATGCCACATCCATAATACATTACAGTTTTCCAGAAAATATCAGGCCTTTGACAAAAAAGAACTCCAAAGGTGGCACCAGCAGCAGCAGCAGCAGCATGAGGTCAGAGGTGTGGAGGTGGCAACAACATGGTAGGCCACAGAGTGGCAACATGATATAGTGTAGAGGTGGCATCAGTAGCAGCAGGAGCCCGCAGGGTGGCACAATGACAGAGTCTGGAGGTGGCGGCAGCAGGACCCTATATAGCCAACAGCAGAGGAGGCCACATTGTGGCACAATGGCGAAGTTTGAAATGAATTAGAAGTTGAAATTTTCCATTTTAATTTGTAGATTAGAGACGCCACATCCATAATACATTACAGTTTTCCTGAAAATATCAGGCCTTTGACAAAAAAGAACTCCAAAGGTGGCACCAACAGCAGAAGCATGAGGTCAGAGGTGTGGAGGTGGCGGCAACATTGTGGCGGCTCCACTCTGTGGAGTGGCACAATGATATAGTGTAGAGGTGTCATCAGTAGCAGCAGGAGCCCGCAGGGTGGCACAACGACAGAGTCTGGAGGTGGCAGCAGGACCCTATTTAGCCAATGGCAGAGGAGGCCACATTGTGGCACAATGACGAAGTTTGAAATGAATTAGAAGTTGAAATTTTCCATTTTAATTTGTAGATTAGAGATGCCACATCCATAATACATTACAGTTTTCCTGAAAATATCAGGCCTTTGACAAAAAAGAACTCCAAAGGTGGCACCAACAGCAGAAGCAAGAGGTCAGAGGTGTGGAAGTGGCGAAAACATGGTAGGCCACAGAGTGGCACAATGATATAATGTGTAGGTGTCATCAGTAGAAGCAGCAGCCCGCAGGGTGGCACAATGATAGAGTCTGGAGGTGGCATCAGTAGCAGCAGCAGCAGAAGCCCGCAGAGTGGTACAATGATGGAGTCTGGAGGAGGCATCAGTAGCAGCAGCAGCAGGAGCCCACAGAGAGGCACAATGATATAGTGTGAAAGTGGCATCAGTAGCAGCAGCAGCAGCCTGCAGAGTGGCACAATGATATCGTGTCTTGGTGGCATCAGTGCCAGAAGCAGCAGGAGCCTGCAGAGTGGCACAATCATATAGTGCCAAGGTGGCATCAGAAGCAGCAGCAGCAGGAGCCTGCAGGGTGGCACAATGATATAGTGTGAAGGTGGCATCAGAAGCAGCAGCAGCAGGAGCCTGCAGGGTGGCACAATGATATAGTGTGAAGGTGGCATCAGAAGCAGCAGGAGCCCGCAGGGTGGCACAATGATATAGTGTGAAGGTGGCATCAGTAGCAGCAGGAGCCTGCAGAGTGGCAGAATGATATTGTTTGTTGGTGGCATGAGTAGCAGCAGCAGCAGGAGCCCGCAGGTTGGCACAATGATATAGTGTGGAGGTGGCATCTGCAGCAATAGCCTGCAGAGTGGCACTATGATATAGTGTGGAGGTGGCGGACAATTCCAGTCCCTGGTAAAGATGGTAGGAGGCAGATGGTGCAACTGGCAGCAGATGTGTGGCATCAGGTGGGTGGCAGCATCAGAATTCATCGTGACAGAGGTCAGTCTCTCCACATTACGGGTGGACAAGTGGGTTCTCCTTGGGGTAACGACGGCCCCCGCCACACTGAACACCCGCTCTGATGCCACACTACTGGCCGGGCAGGACAGCTTCTGATGCTCTGATGTCCTGATGCTGGTGGCGGCTACCCTTCTCACTAGGCGGGTAAAGGAAGTTGCTTAATAAGGAATCCAGACTTAAGCTGCTGCTGATGGAGCTGCTACTGCTCCTACCTCCCCCCCCAGCTCCCCACAGCAGCCGTGGCTTTAGTACGCGAGTGATAACTGCCAGGAATCCCCTGGTCAGACCTGACAGAGGATGGGCAATGCCGGACACAGGCATCGGCCAACTCTGTGTACAGTATGCCAGTTGTTTCTCCCTCTCAGCAGCTGGAAAAAAGTCACCCATTTTTGCCCGGTAGCAAGGGTCCAAGAAGGTGGAGAGCCAAAAGTCATCCCTATGGCAGATGTTGACTATTCGGCTGTCACTAGTTAGGCAAAGTAGCATGCTGCGGGCCATCTGTGCAAGTGACTCTGAGGGACTCCTGGCCTCCATCTCCACAGTATACTGCCACGGTGCTTCTGGGTCATCTGCCTCGCCGGATTCTCCTGCTCCTCCTCTCTTTCATTTCCGCTGACCTGAGTGGAAAAACCACTGATTTCACCAGACTCTACTTGTGCTCCATTGTCCTCCTCCTCATCCTCCTCCAGTTCAGCCCCCTCGTGACTCATGTGGCCTGAGATGTAGTCTCCACTTCCCCAGTGCCCTGACCAGACAGATGAGTTCCAGGACATGAAGTAGTGGAATGACGTTATTCATCCCGCAGTCCTGACGACTGACAAATAACGTGGCCTCTTCAAAGGGCCTGAGCAAACGGCAGGTGTCACGCATGAGCTGCCAGTGGCTGACATCAAAGTTACACAGGGGAGTACTATGGTCCGCTTGCATCATCAAAAAATCCTTAAAGGCTTTTCTCTGTTCATACAGGCGGTCTAATATATGGAGGCTGGAATTCCAACGGGTGGAAACATTGCATATCAGACTATGTTGGGGTAGGCAGTTCTGACGCTGCAACTCGAGGAGGGTGTGCTTGACTTTGTGAGAATGGCTGAAATGCGTGTACAGTGTTCTGGCCATTTTTAGAATGTCTTGCAGATGGGTGTAAGACTTCAGGAACTTGTTGACTACCAGATTGAACATGTGCGCCATGCAGGGGGCATGGACCATCCCTCCTCAGTGTAGCGCGGACACCATGTTCCTTCCACTGTCTGTCGACATAGTTCTGATTTTTAGTTGTCGCGGAGAAAGCCACACATTGATTTCTTGTTGCATGTCACTGAGCAGTTCCTCCCCTGTGTGACTTTGTTCGCCCAGGCAAACCAGGTGTAGAACTGTGTGACACCGCTGTGCCCTGCACATGTGGTATGATGTAGCAGCACTTGTGGAGGCTGAGGTGGTGGTGGAGAAGGAGGAGGAGGCAGACACTGGCGCAGGAGCAGCAGTTTGACAACGTGGAGGAGAAAGCGCCATCTCTTGTGTAAGTTGTTGGTGGGAGGGAAGCACATTCACCCAGTGGGCTGTAAAGGACATATACTGGCCCTAACCATAGTTACAGCTTCACACGCTGGCGTGCACCTTCGAAGAAACTGATAAGCTCTAGGACTGGCCCACCTTCTGTTGTACATAATTGTAAAGGGCTGGCAGTGCCTTTTTGGAACAAAAATTGCTGCTTGGAACTCTCCACCTTGGTTCAGCACAAGCCATTAGTTCTAAAAGGTGCAGAGTCCATGACTTGGAGAGGGAGAGACTGCAGTACCAACAACTTCGACAAGAGCACAGTCAGCTTCTGCACCTTAGGAAGGCTGGAAGCATAGAGTTGTCTCTTTGTAATCGCATCGCTCAACGACTGCTGGCGCCATGCGTAGTGAGGAGCAGGAGCATCTGGACCTGGAGATGATGTCAAAGACAAACAGCTCCCTTCTGCTGCTGTTTCTTCGCCTGCAGGATGGACCACAACTGACACGCGTTACTCCCAGACCATTGGATGGTGATGCTGCATGTGTTGGCGCAGGGTCATGGTGCCAAGGTTAGCTCCCTTGACACGCTTCACTTTCTGCCCGCAGATACGACATATACCCAAGCTCAGCTCCTCTGGTGTCTTTACAAAAAATTGCCACACCGCTGAGGTGGTAATTTTACCGCCAACACTCTGCACTGAGCGACCACTACCGCCGCTACCCCGCTGAACCCCCTTGCCACTGCTTACTTGGACCTGCAAGTCAGGATTTGTACCCCATTTGGCTCCATTTCTCACACTGCTGCCACCGTGCTGCCTCATGGCCACAGTAGCAACTTGCTGCCTGCTCCGCTGCCTGATGCGCAAGCTGACACTCTCTTCGTCAATTTGCGTTTCCCGGTCACATCTACTCTCCTCACCGGTGTCAGTATGCACAGCCTGTCTACTGCAGGAAGCACTGCCAAGCAGCTGCTGACTGTCCTCAAACACTTCGTCCTCGCTGAATAGTGTCGCTGAGCCCAGACCACAGAGTCACCCCTGCTGCGACGTCCCCTTACTGTTCTGCCACCTCTGCCTGCTCTACCTGCCACCTTTTTGTCTCATTTGTACACAATGACCAAAAAGCATGGGATAGATGGTTACCTTTTGTGTTATTTGCCTATTGTGAAGTCCCACAAGAGTCCACTGGGTTTAGCCCATTTGAATTTTTATATGGGAGACGACCAAGGGGACTCTTGGACTCTTGACCAGGGAAGGTCACCCTGGTTATCAGAAAAATGTAATTGAATATGTTTTACAAATGAGAGACTGCAACAATTGATAAATGGTAGCCCATAATAATGTACACAAAGCCAAAAGCTATCAAAAGAAATGGTATGATCAACATTCCAGAAATAAGTCAATTAGGGTTGGTAATAAGGTTCTTTTTTTGCTTCCTAGCAGTGAAAATAAGTTGTTGGCAAGGGCCTTACAGAGTTATCAGACAGACAGGTTCAGTTGATTTTGAAATTGAAACCCCAGATAAAAAACATAGCAGTAAGGTTTACCATGGCAACTTACTGAAACAGTGGCTAGAACCAGAGAATGGCCCAGAAGCTAACACTGCTTGTAACATTGTCACTGAGTTCTCACAGAATGGGGCACATTTACTAAGGGTCCGCAGCCGCGAATCTGTCGGGTTTTTCCCGAATATTTCCGCTTTGCGCTGTATTTCACGGAATTCTGGCGTACGCAATCGATTTTTGGCGCAATCGCGCCGACTTTCGCGCGACAGAAATCAGGGGGCGTTGCCACCGGACAACCCGAAGGATTCGGAAAAACCGCAGAATTTAAAAAGCCATTTGTGTCGCAAGATCAAGCACTCACATACACCAGAAAAAAGCAGGTGAACTCCAGCGGACCTCGGCGCAGCAGCGACACCTGGTGAATATCGGCGCACGGACCTTAGTGAATCCCGGCAGAACCCGAATCAGTGTCGGAGAACCCGCCGCTGGATCGCGACTGGACCGGGTAAGTAAATGTGCCCCAATATGTCTGAAGAGGTATATAAAAATTGGTTTAAAAATTGTGCAGATTGGTCAGAGGTAACTTTGAATCCAGAGTAGAGATGAGCGAACACTAAAATGCTCGGGTACTCGTTATTCGAGATGAACTTTTCCCGATGCTCGAGTGCTCGTCTCGAATAACGAACCCCATTGAAGTCAATGGGAGACTCGAGCATTTTTCAAGGGGACCAAGGCTCTGCACAGGGAAGCTTGGCCAAACACCTGGGAACCTCAGAAAAGGATGGAAACACCACGGAAATGGACAGGAAACAGCAGGGGCAGCATGCATGGATGCCTCTGAGGCTGCTTAATCGCACCATTATGCCGAAATTATGGGCAACAGCATGGCCATGACAGAGTGACAGAATGAAGCTAGATAGCATGTAAAACATCCAATAATTGACCCTGACACTATAGGGGACGGCATGCAGAGGCAGAGGCAGCGGCAGCAGGCTAGAGAGTGGCATGGCGACATACCCTAATTGGACTCAGGCTTCAAACCAATGGGTGTCAGAGAGGAACCAAAGGAGGTGAGCAAGAAGCGCTCAAATAATATCGGTACATGATAAAAGTTTGCCAGTATATTTTGTGGATTACACAGCAGGGTGGCGACAAAGTTAACATGGAAGCCATGAAAACAACCCAAAATTCTGCCTGACACAGCTCGTTTGATAAGGGGACCATGTATGCTTACAGTTCATGCCAGTCGCTGCACTGGCTGCCAGTCTCCTTTCGAATACAGTTTAAAATAATAATAACCCTCATCCATAAAGCTCTGTATAATGCTGCACCCCCCTACCTCTCCTCTCTTATCTCAGTCTATCGCCCAACCCGTGCTCTTAGATCCGCCAGTGATCTTAGATTAACCTCTACCCTAGTGCGGACCTCCCACTCGCGTCTCCAAGACTTCTCTAGAGCTGCACCAATTCTATGGAATGCTCTGCCCTGGACTATCAGACTAATACCTAACCTCCAAAGTTTCAAACGTGCTCTTAAAACCCATTTCTTTAGGCAAGCCTATAACACTCATTAACTGCATGAAGTTTTAACTCTTCTACTAACCCGTCCTGTGTCGTCCTCCCATCTGTTATCCAGCAACCAACAGGCACCAGACTTCTCTGCAGTCCCATTCACCCTGGACCTGGTATATAAGATGACGGCTGAGTGGTTCAAGCGACAGCAATTCCATTTATTATATTTTTTTCTATTCCCTAAGAAGAATGGCTTGACCATTAAATATTCTTTTACCTCGTGTTACCCCATCATCTTCATAAACCGTAAGCTCTGGCGAGCAGGGACCTCACTCCTGTTGTTCCATACAAATGTTGTGCTCTGTTACATTACATTTGTATTTGTTTCCTATGATTTGTAAAGCGCTACAGAATATGATGACGCTATATAAATAAAGATTATTATTATTATTATTATGGAGGCAGTGAACTAGTAGTAGATTAAAGGTGCTGCAACTATGTTAGTTGGATCTTGGGATGGAGCTGGCGCTCTGCAGCCAGGCGAGCTTTTGCCAATCCAAGCCCCTGTCTCTAGGCTACTCCCCAAACAGCACTTCTAAGAACCTTTTGTATAAGATCAAGTGTAGTAGCGTTCTTATAAGTTTAGGATATGGCGGGTGAGGGGAATGTAAACAGATGCGCAAGAAGCGCTGAAATAATATCCCTAAATGGTAAAAGTTTGCAAGTATATTTTGTGGATTACACAGCAGGGTGGCGACAAAGTTAACAACTTTGATGTGGAATGCCCTGTAATAGCTCTTGGGCGGTGTGCCTTTTATCGCCTAGGCTCAGCAGTTTCAGCACCGCCTGCTGTCGCTTAGCGACGGCACTGCTGCTGTGCCTAGAGCTACCGACTGATGGCGCCATGCCCACGGATGGTAATTCGGAGGAGGAGGAGGTGGAGGAGGGGTGGGAGGAGGTATAGTAGGCCTTTGAGACCTGGACCGAGGTAGGCCCCGCAATTCTCTGCGTCGGCAGTATATGACCAGCCCCAGGGTCAGACTCGGTCCCAGCCTGCACCAAGTTAAGTGTAGTAGCGTTCTTATAAGTTTGGGATATGGCGGGTGAGGGGAATGTAAACAGATGCGCAAGAAGCGCATGATGCGCATGGAGCTGGCGCTCCGCTGCCAGGCGAGCTTTCGCCAATTCAAGCCCCTGTCTCTAGGCTACTCCCCAAACAGCACTTCTAAGAACCTTTTGTATAAGATCAAGTGTAGTAGCGTTCTTATAAGTTTAGGATATGCCGGGTGAGGGGAATGTAAACAGATGCGCAAGAAGCGCATGATGCGCATGGAGCTGGCGCTCCGCTGCCAGGCGAGCTTTCGCCAATTCAAGCCCCTGTCTCTAGGCTACTCCCCAAACAGCACTTCTAAGAACCTTTTGTATAAGATCAAGTGTAGTAGCGTTCTTATAAGTTTAGGATATGGCGGGTGAGGGGAATGTAAACAGATGCGCAAGAAGCGCATGATGCGCATGGAGCTGGCGCTCCGCTGCCAGGCGAGCTTTCGCCAATTCAAGCCCCTGTCTCTAGGCTACTCCCCAAACAGCACTTCTAAGAACCTTTTGTATAAGATCAAGTGTAGTAGCGTTCTTATAAGTTTAGGATATGCCGGGTGAGGGGAATGTAAACAGATGCGCAAGAAGCGCATGATGCGCATGGAGCTGGCGCTCCGCTGCCAGGCGAGCTTTCGCCAATTCAAGCCCCTGTCTCTAGGCTACTCCCCAAACAGCACTTCTAAGAACCTTTTGTATAAGATCAAGTGTAGTAGCGTTCTTATAAGTTTAGGATATGCCGGGTGAGGGGAATGTAAACAGATGCGCAAGAAGCGCTGAAATAATATCCCTAAATGGTAAAAGTTTGCCAGTATATTTTGTGGATAACACAGCAGGGTGGCGACAAAGTTAACAACTTTGATGTGGAATCCATGAAAACAACCCAAATTTCTGCCTGACACACCTCGTTTGATAAAGGGACGATGTATGGAGGCAGCTATATGGACGACTTTTGGAGGTAGCAATGGAGACAACGTGTGGAGGCTGCTATGGAGACAATTTAATTTGGATAGTGCCTGTATGTGGCAGTCCCAAACATTTTTCAAACCAGAGGAGCAGGTAGGTGGCCCTCCAGTAAAATGGAATAGATTGAGTGCCTGTATGTGGCAGTCCCAAAAATGTTTCAAACCAGAGGAGCAGGTAGGTGGCCCTGCAGTAAAATGGAATAGATTGAGTGCCTGTATGTGGCAGTCCCAAAAATTTTTCAAACCAGAGGAGCAGGTAGGTGGCCCTCCAGTAAAATGGAATAGATTGAGTGCCTGTATGTGGCAGTCCCAAAAATGTTTCAAACCAGAGGAGCAGGTAGGTGGCCCTGCAGTAAAATGGAATAGATTGAGTGCCTGTATGTGGCACTCACAAAAATTGTTTCAAACAGAGGACCGGGTAGGTGGCCCTCCAGAAAAATTAAATGCATGAAGTACTATAGCAAGAGCCAGTGGGCCCTGTCAAAAAATAGCCATTTTCCTCTGCTTTACTGTACAAAGAGGAGGAGAAGGAGGAAAATGAGGAGGAGGAGGAGTGGATCAATTATTCAGGTTGAGCTTCCTTCACCTGGTGGAGATTGGAAATTCTGAGAAATCCAGCCTTTATTCATTTTAATAAGCGTCAGCCTGTCAGCGCTGTCAGTCGACAGGCGTGTACGCTTATCGGTGATGATGCCACCAGCTGCACTGAAAACCCGCTCGGACAAGACGCTAGCGGCAGGGCAGGCAAGAACCTCCAAGGCGTACAGCGCCAGTTCGTGCCACATGTCCAGCTTTGAAACCCAGTAGTTGTAGGGAGCTGTGTGATCATTTAGGACGATGGTATGGTCAGCTACGTACTCCCTCACCATCTTTCTGTAAAGATCAGCCCTACTCTGCCGAGACTGGGGACAGGTGACAGTGTCTTGCTGGGGTGACATAAAGCTGGCAAAAGCCTTGTAAAGCGTACCCTTGCCAGTGCTGGACAAGCTGCCTGCTCGCCTACTCTCCCTCGCTACTTGTCCCGCAGAACTACGCACTCTGCCGCTAGCGCTGTCAGAAGGGAAATACTGTTTCAGCTTGTGCACCAGGGCCTGCTGGTATTCATGCATTCTCACACTCCTTTCCTCTGCAGGGATGAGAGTGGAAAGATTTTGCTTGTACCGTGGGTCCAGGAGAGTGAACACCCAGTAATCGGTGCTGGAATAAATTCTTTGAACGCGAGGGTCACGGGATAGGCAGCCTAGCATGAAATCTGCCATATGCGCCAGAGTACCAACGCGTAAGAATTCACTCCCCTCACTGGCCTGACTGTCCATTTCCTCCTCCTCCAACTCCTCCAACTCCTCTTCTTCTGCCCATACACGCTGAACAGTAAAGGACTCAACAATGGTCCCCTCTTGTGTCTCACCAACATTCTCCTCCTCTTCCTCCTCATCCTCCTCCACCTCCACCTCCTCCGATATGCGCTGAGAAACAGACCTGAGGGTGCTTTGGCTATCAACAAGGGAATATTCTTCCCCTGTCTCTTGTGACGAGCGCAAAGCTTCCGACTTCATGCTGACCAGAGAGTTTTTCAACAGGCCAAGCAGCGGGATGGTGAGGCTGATGATGGCGGCATCGCCACTGACCATCTGTGTTGACTCCTCAAAGTTACTCAGCACCTGACAGATATCAGACATCCACGTCCACTCCTCATTGTAGACTTGAGGAAGCTGACTGACCTGACTACCAGTTCTGGTGGAAGTTGACATCTGGCAGTCTACAATCGCTCTGCGCTGCTGGTAAACTCTGGATAACATGGTCAGTGTTGAATTCCACCTCGTGGGCACGTCGCACAACAGTCGGTGAGCGGGCAGTTGGAGGCGGCGCTGCGCTGCCCTGAGAGTGGCAGCATCTGGGCTGGACTTCCTGAAATGCGCACAGATGCGGCGCACCTTCGTGAGCAAATCAGACAGATTGGGGTATGTCTTGAGGAAACGCTGAACTATCAGATTTAACACATGGGCCAGGCATGGCACATGTGTCAGTCTGCCGAGTTGCAGAGCCGCCACCAGGTTACGGCCGTTGTCACACACAACCATTCCCGGCTTGAGGTTCAGCGGTGCCAGCCACAGATCAGTCTGCGCCGTGATGCCCTGTAATAGCTCTTGGGCGGTGTGCCTTTTGTCGCCTAGGCTCAGCAGTTTGAGCACCGCCTGCTGTCGCTTAGCGACGGCACTGCTGCTGTGCCTAGAGCTACCGACTGATGGCGCCGTGCCCACGGATGGTAGTTCGGAGGAGGAGGTGGAGGAGGGGTGGGAGGAGGAGGAGGCATAGTAGGCCTGAAACACCTGGACCGAGGTAGGCCCCGCAATCCTCGGCGTCGGCAGTATATGAGCAGCCCCAGTGTCAGACTCGGTCCCAGCCTCCACCAAGTTAACCCAATGTGCCGTCAGCGATATATAGTGGCCCTGCCCGGCAGCACTCGTCCACGTGTCCGTGGTCAGGTGGACCTTGTCAGAAACGGCGTTGGTCAGGGCACGGATGATGTTGTCTGACACGTGCTGGTGCAGGGCTGGGACGGCACATCGGGAAAAGTAGTGGCGGCTGGGGACCGAATACCGAGGGGCGGCCGCCGCCATGAGGTTGCGAAAGGCCTCGGTCTCTACTAGCCTATAGGGCAGCATCTCCAGGCTAAGCAATCTGGAGATGTGCACATTAAGGGCTTGGGCGTGCGGGTGGGTTGCACTATATTTGCGTTTACGCTCCAGCGTCTGGGGTATGGAGAGCTGAACGCTGGTGGATGCTGTGGAGGATCGTGGAGGCGACGATGGGGTTTTTGTGGCAGGGTCCTGGGCAGGGGGCTGACTAGCAGCTGACACAGGGGAAGGAGCAGTGGTGTGCACGGCCGGAGGTGAACGGGCTTGTTGCCACTGAGTGGGGTGTTTAGCATTCATATGCCTGCGCATACTGGTGGTAGTTAAGCTAGTAGTGGTGGAACCCCTGCTGAGCCTGGTTTGGCAAATGTTGCACACCACAGTCCGTCGGTCATCCGGTGTTTCCTTAAAGAACCTCCAGACTTCTGAAGATCTAGCCCTCGCCGCAGGAGCCCTCGCCACGGGAGCTTCACTAGTTGACACATTTGGCGCTGATGCACCAGCTCTGGCCCTGCCTCTCCGTCTGGCCCCACCACTGCCTCTTCCAACCTGTTCTGGTCGAGGACTCTCCTCCGTCTCAGAAGCACTGTGTTCACCCGGCCTCTCAACCCAGCTTGGGTCTGTCACCTCATCATCCTCCGATCCCTCAGTCTGCTCCCCCCTCGGACTTCCTGCCCTGACAACAACTTCCCCACTGTCTGACAACCGTGTCTCCTCATCGTCGGACACCTCTTTACACACTTCCACTACGTCAAGAAGGTCATCATCACCCACAGACTGTGACTGTTGGAAAACCTGGGCATCGGAAAATTGCTCAGCAGCAACCGGACAAGTGGTTTGTGACTGTGGGAAGGGTCCAGAAAACAGTTCCTCAGAGTATGCCGGTTCAAATGCCAAATTTTCCTGGGAGGGGGCAGACTGGGGGGGGGAGGCTGAGGTGCAGGAGCTGGAGGAGTGGCGATTTCGGTGACATGGGTGGACTGCGTGGAAGACTGACTGGTGGTGGACAAATTGCTCGAAGCATTGTCAGCAATCCACGACATCACCTGTTCGCACTGTTCTGGCCTCAACAGTGCTCTACCACGAGTCCCAGTAACTTCAGACATGAACCTAGGGAGTGTAGCTCTGCGGCGTTCCCCTGCTCCCTCATCAGCAGGTGGTGTCTCACCCCGCCCAGGACCACGGCCTCTGACCCCTGCAGTAGTTGGACGCCCACGTCCCCGCCCTCGTCCTCTACCCCTAGCCCTCGGGTTAAACATTTTTAAAATGAGAGTTATAACTTTATTTTTTTTTTTACTTTTTTTTGTTTTTTTTTGTGTTTTTTTTTTTTTTTTGTGTTTTTTGTTTTTTTTTTAGTTTTTAAAACCAAACAATGCTATCCTATTGCTATGGCTATTTTCTAGCCAAGTATCAAAGCACACTACTATGCCAGATGAGATGACACTGAGTTAGTGCCTAATTGAAATCCAACCCCTACTAAATTTTCCCACTTCGGTCTTTGCTATGGATATGTGCGTCACTAAGCGCAGAACACAGCGGTCGCAAGTCTCACTACAAATTGCTCAGAATTGGCTAGTACATGCACTGCAGAAAGTACAGCCACCAGCAGATCAACCAGAAATCAAATATATAGAACGCTACTGTATGCGTAAGTAAGCTCTTTGTATTCTCCTATGGCTATTTTCTAGCCAAGTATCAAAGCACACTACTATGCCAGATGAGATGACACTGAGTTAGTGCCTAATTGAAATCCAACCCCTACTAAATTTTCCCACTTCGGTCTTTGCTATGGATATGTGCGTCACTAAGCGCAGAACACAGCGGTCGCAAGTCTCACTACAAATTGCTCAGAATTGGCTAGTACATGCACTGCAGAAAGTACAGCCACCAGCAGATCAACCAGAAATCAAATATATAGAACGCTACTGTATGCGTAAGTAAGCTCTTTGTATTCTCCTATGGCTATTTTCTAGCCAAGTATCAAAGCACACTACTATGCCAGATGAGATGACACTGAGTTAGTGCCTAATTGAAATCCAACCCCTACTAAATTTTCCCACTTCGGTCTTTGCTATGGATATGTGCGTCACTAAGCGCAGAACACAGCGGTCGCAAGTCTCACTACAAATTGCTCAGAATTGGCTAGTACATGCACTGCAGAAAGTACAGCCACCAGCAGATCAACCAGAAATCAAATATATAGAACGCTACTGTATGCGTAAGTAAGCTCTTTGTATTCTCCTATGGCTATTTTCTAGCCAAGTATCAAAGCACACTACTATGCCAGATGAGATGACACTGAGTTAGTGCCTAATTGAAATCCAACCCCTACTAAATTTTCCCACTTCGGTCTTTGCTATGGATATGTGCGTCACTAAGCGCAGAACACAGCGGTCGCAAGTCTCACTACAAATTGCTCAGAATTGGCTAGTACATGCACTGCAGAAAGTACAGCCACCAGCAGATCAACCAGAAATCAAATATATAGAACGCTACTGTATGCGTAAGTAAGCTCTTTGTATTCTCCTATGGCTATTTTCTAGCCAAGTATCAAAGCACACTACTATGCCAGATGAGATGACACTGAGTTAGTGCCTAATTGAAATCCAACCCCTACTAAATTTTCCCACTTCGGTCTTTGCTATGGATATGTGCGTCACTAAGCGCAGAACACAGCGGTCGCAAGTCTCACTACAAATTGCTCAGAATTGGCTAGTACATGCACTGCAGAAAGTACAGCCACCAGCAGATCAACCAGAAATCAAATATATAGAACGCTACTGTATGCGTAAGTAAGCTCTTTGTATTCTCCTATGGCTATTTTCTAGCCAAGTATCAAAGCACACTACTATGCCAGATGAGATGACACTGAGTTAGTGCCTAATTGAAATCCAACCCCTACTAAATTTTCCCACTTCGGTCTTTGCTATGGATATGTGCGTCACTAAGCGCAGAACACAGCGGTCGCAAGTCTCACTACAAATTGCTCAGAATTGGCTAGTACATGCACTGCAGAAAGTACAGCCACCAGCAGATCAACCAGAAATCAAATATATAGAACGCTACTGTATGCGTAAGTAAGCTCTTTGTATTCTCCTATGGCTATTTTCTAGCCAAGTATCAAAGCACACTACTATGCCAGATGAGATGACACTGAGTTAGTGCCTAATTGAAATCCAACCCCTACTAAATTTTCCCACTTCGGTCTTTGCTATGGATATGTGCGTCACTAAGCGCAGAACACAGCGGTCGCAAGTCTCACTACAAATTGCTCAGAATTGGCTAGTACATGCACTGCAGAAAGTACAGCCACCAGCAGATCAACCAGAAATCAAATATATAGAACGCTACTGTATGCGTAAGTAAGCTCTTTGTATTCTCCTATGGCTATTTTCTAGCCAAGTATCAAAGCACACTACTATGCCAGATGAGATGACACTGAGTTAGTGCCTAATTGAAATCCAACCCCTACTAAATTTTCCCACTTCGGTCTTTGCTATGGATATGTGCGTCACTAAGCGCAGAACACAGCGGTCGCAAGTCTCACTACAAATTGCTCAGAATTGGCTAGTACATGCACTGCAGAAAGTACAGCCACCAGCAGATCAACCAGAAATCAAATATATAGAACGCTACTGTATGCGTAAGTAAGCTCTTTGTATTCTCCTATGGCTATTTTCTAGCCAAGTATCAAAGCACACTACTATGCCAGATGAGATGACACTGAGTTAGTGCCTAATTGAAATCCAACCCCTACTAAATTTTCCCACTTCGGTCTTTGCTATGGATATGTGCGTCACTAAGCGCAGAACACAGCGGTCGCAAGTCTCACTACAAATTGCTCAGAATTGGCTAGTACATGCACTGCAGAAAGTACAGCCACCAGCAGATCAACCAGAAATCAAATATATAGAACGCTACTGTATGCGTAAGTAAGCTCTTTGTATTCTCCTATGGCTATTTTCTAGCCAAGTATCAAAGCACACTACTATGCCAGATGAGATGACACTGAGTTAGTGCCTAATTGAAATCCAACCCCTACTAAATTTTCCCACTTCGGTCTTTGCTATGGATATGTGTGCCACTAAGAGCTAAACACAACGGTAGCAAGTCCCCCTGCTAATTCCTCACAAAATGGTACTAGATGCAAATTAAAATAAAAAAAGTAGAACGTTATTGTAGCCCTAAGAAGGGCTGTTGGGTTCTTTGAGAATCACTCCTGCCTAACAGTAAGCTAATAGAACACCCTAACGCTTTCCCTGACCAGCAGCAGCTCTCTCCCTAGCGGCATCCAGACACAGAATGATCCGAGCAGCGCGGGCAGCGGCTAGTCTATCCCAGGGTCACCTGATCTGGCCAGCCAACCACTGCTATCGACGTGTAAGGGTACCACGTCATGCTGGGTGGAGTGCAGAGTCTCCTGGCTTGTGATTGGCTCTGTTTCTGGCCGCCAAAAAGCAAAACGGCGGGAGCTGCCATTTTCTCGAGCGGGCGAAGTATTCGTCCGAGCAACGAGCAGTTTCGAGTACCCTAATGCTCGACCGAGCATCAAGCTCGGACGAGCATGTTCGCTCATCTCTAATCCAGAGTTATCTAGGGAACAACAATGTGGCTTGAGAAACCTTATTAGGTTGAGTTCACATGCGTTTGGAAGTAAGCCTGGCTGTGTGTCCTTTGTTCATCATAAAATAAACACTGAGGACCATGCTCCAGTCAGACAGAAGCCTTACCGGCTACCAGAAAAATTAAAGTACACGGCAGAAAATGAAGTGCAGGAAATGCTAAAACTAGGAGTTATTGAACCATCCAAACCATCCTTGGTCTTCACCTGTAGTGATGGTTGGGAAAAAAAGATGGGACAATAAGGTTTTGCATAGATTTTCGCAAAATTAATGCTATATCTACTTTTTGGCAAATTCCACTGGATGACAAATCAAAAGAAAAAACTGCTTTTGCGATGCCTAGTGGTTTGTACCAATTCAAAACCATGCCATTTGGTCTCCATGGTGCTCCTGCCACATTTCAGAGAGCTATGGACTACATGTGGAATACAGTGCGGCATATCTGGACAATGTTGCCATATTCAGTAGATCATGGAAAGACCATTTGTATCACTTGGAAAAGGTCATAGCTGAAAATAAGAATGCAGGCTGCACAATTAATCCACGTAAATGTTCTTTGGGATTTCAAGAAACAAATTACCTTGGATTTATTGTGGGTAATGGGAAGATACAGGCCAAAATCTCAAAAGTCCAAGCTATTCAATCAGCTAGTGTACCAACCACTAAAAAAGAAGTCAGATCCTTTATAGGTCTTGCGGGTTATTATAGACGGTTTTTTCCCGAATTTGCTTCCATAGTTGCTCCCTTAACGGATTTGACCAAAAAAAACAAGAGAGAGGCAGTGGTGTGGACAGATGAGTGTGTCCGGGCTTTTACGCAAATAAAGGAAATTTTGTGTAAAGAGCCAGTCTTGCAGAGCCCACACTTTTCCAAACCATTCACTGTACAGACAGATGCATCAGAGGTTGGACTTGGTGCAGTCCTAAACCAAGAGATTAATGTCGAGGAGCACCCAATTCTCTATTTAAGTAGGAAACTCTTTCCACGAGAACAAAGGTACTCAACTATTGAGAAAGAAGGGCTAGCGATTAAATGGGCTTTGTAAGCATTACGCTATTATTTACTAGGGAAAGAATTTACTTTAGTAACTGATCATCCGCTAACCTGTATCCACACAATGAAAGACAAAAATGCTAGAATAACAAGGTGGTATTTAGCATCGCAGCCGTTTAAGTTTAAGATAGAACATCGATCAGGGAAGAGGCACCAAAATGCAGATCATTTATCAAGGTTTGGTGAAGATGTCTGAGGAAGGACAAGCTTCCTCTTGAGGTGGGAGGTATGTGAAGAAGACGCATGTTTTTTTATAGTATTGAAAACTGGTTTTCTGTAACTCTGGTTGTGGTACATTAGTTTCCTGGTTTGGTAACTTCTGTGTGAATGAGTGTGAATGACTTCTTATTCTACTTCTCTCATTAGGCCGGCCACCTAATGCTCTATTCTCTTCTGTCTAGTATTACAACCAGGGAATGTGCTGTTACTATGTAAAACCATGTAATATACTATGTAATATATGTTATGTTCTACTTACCTGGTGGGTCTGCTCTGACCTTATAAGAGGCAGGCCAGCAGCAGCTCTGGTGTTTTATAGGGGAAGCTGCAGAGAATTGTGGGTATTTCAATTGTATAAAAGGTGTCACTGACCAGCAATCTGGGGGATTATGATTGTGGAGATTTGTGTTTTGCCTTCTGCTGGTCGGTGGAACTACAAGAGCCTGGTGTTTATAGAACCTATTATGTCATATATGGACTTTTCAAAATAAACTCCTTTGGATTATTTTCATCAAGCAAAGCCTGGTTGTGCATTGGAAAGCCTATGCCTCACAGTCTGACATAATAATTTATAAACTGTGTGGATTTCACACGTAAATTTGGCTGTAAACTATAGCCCCAAAAAGGTATGGCAATGTGTGTTATACAGATACCCCACAACTGACAGTGTAATTTCAAAGAAAATCACTGTATAAACTATGTGGATTTCACACGTAAATCTGGCTGTAAACTATAGCCCCAGAAAGGTATGGCAATGTGCATTATACAGATACCCTACAACTGACACCCAGTGAGAGGTCCACAAATCACTACAGCAGCTTCATAAAGAAATAGCTACTTCAGATGCATGAAAGTCAAACAGATTTCTTCCTATTCGATTTTGTCACTAAATAGAAATGCTATTTAGGGTATACAGATCCCCCTTAAAGAACAAACAGGGATTGGTCCACAAATCGCTACTGCAGTGCATGAAAGTCAAACAGATTTGTTCCTATTCGATTTTGTCACTAAATAGAACTGCTATTTGGGGTATACAGGTCCCCCTTAACACCTTGCCAACCGAGGACAAACTACTGTATATCGTCCTCGTGCCACAAAGGGTGTATGGAGAGAGCTCACAAGCTGAGCTCTCTCCATACACACCGGGTAAAGGCTGTATAAAACATCCAACACCCGCCTGTCACTGCTGCCGTTGGTGCTGGCACCGATCGCGGCATTTAACCTGTTAAGTGCCGTGGTCGAACCCGACCGCGGCACCAAACTTACCGTTAAATGCGCGGCACCATCTTGAATGGCAGATCATTGCGTCCCAAAATGTCCGATCTATCAAAATATATTAGCGAATGTTCCTGGTGTTTAACCCCGTAACAGAAATTGGCGCCCAAAGTCGAAAATGCTACTTTTTTGCCATTTTGAAAAATATAAAAAATTCTATAAAAAGTGATCCAAAGACCATACGGTCCTCAAAATGATAGCATTAAAAACATCATCAAAAGTCACAAAAATTGACACCACCCACAGCTCCGTGTAAGAAAAAGTTATTAGTGCCAGAACTTGGCAGAATCAAGAATATTTATTTTTGTACAGAAGGTTTTAATTTTTTTAAATGTATGAAAGCATTATAAAACCTGTACAAATTTGGTATCCTCGTGATCGTACCGAACAAAAGAATAAAATAGACATGTGATTTGGGGTGCTCAGTGAAAGCTGTAAAATCCAAGCCCACAAGAAAACGGCGCAAATGCGTTTTTTCATAATTGTCACTGCATTCTAAATTTTTTTAATTTTTTTTTAATTTTTATTTTTTTTAAAATGAAAAAGGGCCACGTCCTTAAGGTTTTAAAGAACAACCAGGGATTGGTCAACCAATCACTACTGCAGTGCCTGAAAGTCAAACTGATTTATTCTACTACAGGCAGCACATGAAGTGTAAAGTGCCAAGATTGAAAATGGCTGGGTTTTATAGGGCTGTGTGACATCACATAAGCCTGCTGGTCGCTGATTGGCTTAGAGGTCTGCAGATGTCATCGGGGGTGTTCCTTTCTCCTTCTCAGATTTCTCTGCCCCATGTAACACGTTGTTCTCGTGCCCATTTAGCTGAAAAAAGAGGGGGGGGAAACAACTTTGTTCCGGTGAATCAGAATAAACTTCGGGTTCGCGACGAATCAGATTTTTCCTGAAATTCTAACCGAAGTTAGAATCTTTAGAATCGATTCGACCCATCTCTAGTTCCAGCACTTCCTGTGCCCAAAACAAGCCTTCTCGCCCTAAAACCAGCTGGTCTTCTTCTGCCGTTACCTATACCCAGCTACCTGTGGCTATGGACTTTATCCCAGATCTTTCATTTTATTTGGGTAATACCGTCATCTGGGGGGTAACAGATCAGTTTTCCAAGATGTGCCAATTTTTTCCTCTGCCAGGTCTGCCATCAGCTCCATGCCTTGCCAGCTTGTTCTTCATCCACATCTCCCGGCTTCATGGACTCCATCTACATATTGTATCGGACTGAGTGGTCCAGTTTGTTTCCTGGTTCTGCATTCTCTGTGCAACCAATTTCAAGTGAAACTGGACTTTTCTTCTGCATACCACCCGCAGTCATATGGGCAATCACGACAATTTTGTCTCCTCCCGACAGGACGGCTAGTCCACCCTGTTGCCCTGGGCATAACTTTCTTATAATTCTTTGGATTCTGAACCTGCCTGCTCTTCCCCCTTCTTCATTGTCTATGGACAGCATCCTCGTTCACCTCTTCCTCTGTCTGTAACTTCCGATGTTCCTGCCATGGAAGAGTTGGTCAGAGATCTTAAGTCCATCTGGGAGCAGACTTGTCTTTCCTTACTTCAGGCATCTGCCCAAACCAAGACCCTGGCAAAAAGAGCAGGCTCCCTCCGACCTTCTCTCTGGGGAACAAAGTGTAGCTGTTATCCAGGTATGTCTGAAGATTCCCAGCTACAAGCTCGGTCCATGTTTCCTGGGTCCATTTGAGGTACTGAAACGCATTAATCCTGTGGCTTAAAAGCTTCGTCTTCCACCCACCATGCACATCCCGAATTCCTTCCAAATCTCCCTCTAAAATCTGTCATCCTGAATAGCTTCTCCCGGCAAGTTCCTACTCCTGAAGCTGATGATTCTGATGTCTTCAAGGTGAAAGAGGTACTTGATATGAAGACAGTCAGAGGGAAGTGATTATATCTTATCAACTGAAAGGGATTTGTTCCGGAGGAGAAATCTTGGGAGCCCAAGAACAACATCCTGGATTGTGCTCTTCTGCACAGGTTCCTCCAGTCCAAGAAGAGGGGGAGGCCAGAGGGATGGGGGTCCTGTCACAGGTGCTCCTGGGACCAATATCCCGGGTCGCAGGTTCACCCATGTGCCTCTCTGTGCCCCCAGGAACCAGCCTGCATGCTCCCTGGCTCCAACAGTGGAGTGTGCATCTCCGTGTCCTAGGGCATGCACGCTGGCTCTGTAAGATTCAAATGGCCAGCGCGACAATAATAGGCAAATGGCAATTAATTTTCTGTAGGTTAAGACATCGGACTAGAGGGTATTGAAATGTGTCTTATACATTGTAGAGTCTATAAGGATGACCAAACTCCCCTTGTCTGACAGCTTGATCACTATGTCATTCCATCTCTCAATTTCCTTGAAGGCTTGCCTCATTTCTAATGACATATTATGATGGACTATAGTAGTGTTTTCCTTCAATAGCCTAAGATTTCTCTCTACTCTTTCTTGGAACAGGCTCATAGAGTCCGTTCCTGCATTAGTTGGATAAAACCTTGGATTTTGAATAACAAATTTATCCTGTACATTAACCCCTTAAGGACGCAGGGTTTTTTCGCTCATTTCTCGCTCTCCACCTTCAAAAATCCATAACTTTTTCATTTTTACGTGTACAGACCTGTGTGAGGGCTTATTTTGTGCGTAACATATTTTACTTTCCCGTAATGTTATTTATTTTAACATGCCGTGTACTGCGAAGCTGAGAAAAAATTCCAAATGAGGAAAAATTTTTAAAAAAACGTCACGTTCTTGTGGGCTCAGTTTTTACGACTTTGACTGTGCACTCAAAATAACACCTCAGCTTTATTCTTTGGTTTGGTGCGATCGCGGTGATACCAAATTTATATAGGTTTTGTTGTGTTTTAATACATTTTCAAAAATTAAACGAATGTGTACAAAAAAGAAAAAAAAATTTTTGCTATCTTCTGAAGCTAATAACTTTTTCATACTTTGGCGCACGGAGCTGTATGAGGTGTCATTTTTTTGGGAAATGAGGCGACATTTTCATTGCTACCATTTTGAGGTCTGTGCGACATATTGATCATTTTTTATTCCATTTTTTATGTGATGTAAAAAGGTGTAAAAGTTGCATTTCGGACATTTGGGCGCCATTTCCCGCCTCGGAGGTCACCGCCGGCCATAACCGTTTTTATATTTTGATAGATCGGGCATTTTGGGACGCGGCGTTACCTAATATGTTTGTGATTTTTACTGTTTATTATGTTTTATATCAGTTCTAGGGAAAGGGGGTGATTTGAATTTTTTATATTTTATTAATTTTTTTTTATTTTTTAAACTTTTTTTTTTCTTTTTTTTTCCACTATTTTTTAAACCGTCTAGGGTACATTAACCCTAGATGGTCAGATCGCTGCTACCATATACTTCAATACTTCTGTATTGCAATATATGGCATTTTTGCAGCGCATTCATTACAATGAGCCACTGGCTAACGAATCTGCAGATGCCAGATAGTCTCGGGTCAAACGAAGACCCGAGGCTACCATGGCAACCAATCGCCGGCCCCCGATGACGTTCGGGGGCGCGGCGATCGTAACAAAGATGGCGGCGCCCGTCTTTTAAATGCTGCAGGCGACTTTGCAACTTGCAACTTTGTGACTTGGCAACGGATGGGTTAATAGGTTATTAGCGGTGGGGGTTTTTTGCAATATGCAAAAACCCCCACCTTTGTATGAAGAGCACTCAGCCCGTGAGCCCTCTTCATACACTCCTTATAACCTCTGCGCCATAGAGCTACGACGCAGAGCGTTAAGGGGTTAACCATAGTATCGCATGGTCCTTCAGTATCAAGAGAGCATACATTAGATAAGGTCACCTTTGTGGAAAAATTATGTTTTATCAATTTATCATGATAAACATTATGGGGCAGATTTACTTACCCGGTCCGTTTCGGGTGGATTCGGGTCCGGCCGGGATTCATCAAGGTAGTTCCTCCGACGTCCACCAGGTGGCGCTGCTGCGCTGAAAAGCATCTGAACGCGCTGGAGTACACCGGGCCGGACCAAGTGAAGGTAAGCGCGTCCCAAGCGACACATTTCTTTTTTTAAATGCGGTGGGTTTTCAGAATCCGTCGGGTTTTTCGGTCGGCCACGTCCCCCGATTTCCGTCGCGTGCATGCCGGCGCCGATGCGCCACAATCCGATCGCGTGCGCCAAAATCCCGGGGCAATTCAGGTACAATCGGCGCAAATCGGAAATATTCGGGTAACACGGCGGGAAAACGCGAATCGGGCCCTTAGTAAATGACCCCCTATGTTTCATGTGATGACAAGAATCACCTGTATCAGAAAAATAAACACACACACACATATATATATATATATATATATATATATATATATATATATATATATAGACTACCTTCAATACGCATGATGGGAACTTCAAGTACCTAGTCATGCCGTTTGGACTTGACTTGCTATATACCTGTGTCGTGTTCTATCTCAATGATATTCTGGTGTTCTCTAACTACCTTGAGCCCCCCCAGTCCTACGTGCAGAAAGTCCTCATATCTAGATATCCTCTATACCGTCCACAAGAATCTCCTATATCTCCAGACTGGTCCCTCTTCTTTTCTCGTTCAACTTCTTGATTCACTTCCATCAAGCGGAGAAGAACATCAAGGTGGATGCCCTCTCCTGTGCCTCTGATGTTGTTGGGGAAGAATCGGCTCCTCGTCATATCACTGCTCCTATTGACCTATGGCAGCTTCCTACTTGCAAAACCTATGTCTGACCAGCTCTATGGAAGAGGATACTGCACCCTATGGTGCCCAGCCTCACGAGAGCAGAGATCTATTGGTCTTATATCTCGTCATTACTGGTTGCCAGATCTGGTCAAGGAAGTTCAAGATTTTGTAAGTTCCTGCGCTTCCTTTGCCTGCAACAAGTCATCACATTTCAAGCCTGTGGGTCTGCTCCTGCTGTTCCCGAAACCCACTTGCCCGTGGACTCATGTAGCCATGTACTTTATTACTGATCACCCATCTTCTTCCGGTTATACAGTTATCTGGTTGGTAACGGATCGGTTTTCCAAGATGTCCCATTTATTTTCCTCTGCCAAGTCTGCCGTCAGCTCCATGCCTTGCCAGTCTGTTCTTATTGCACATCATCTGGCTTCCTGGACTTCCCCTGCACATTGGAGCGTGGGGTTCAGTTTGTTTCCTGTTTCTGACAATCCTTGTGTGGTCAACTTCAAGTGTAGCTGGACTTCTCATCTGCATACCATCCACAGTCCAATGGACAACTTGAAAGTGGTAATCAGACCATAGACTGCTATCTCTGCCATTTTGTCTCTGCTGACAGGAGGACTAGTCCACTCTGCTTCCATGGGCGGAAATATCTTACAACTCTCTGGAGTCTGGGTCTGCCAGTGCTATTGACCTATGGCAGCTTCCTACTTGCAAAACCTATGTCTGACCAGCTCTATGGAAGAGGATACTGCACCCTATAGTGCCCAGCCTCACGAGAGCAGAGATCTATTGGTCTTATATCTCGTCATTACTGGTTGCCAGATCTGGTCAAGGAAGTTCAAGATTTTGTGAGTTCCTGCGCTTCCTTTGCCTGCAACAAGTCATCACATTTCAAGCCTGTGGGTCTGCTCCTGCTGTTCCCGAAACCCACTTGCCCGTGGACTCATGTAGCCATGTACTTTATTACTGATCACCCATCTTCTTCCGGTTATACAGTTATCTGGTTGGTAACGGATCGGTTTTCCAAGATGTCCCATTTATTTTCCTCTGCCAAGTCTGCCGTCAGCTCCATGCCTTGCCAGTCTGTTCTTATTGCACATCATCTGGCTTCCTGGACTTCCCCTGCACATTGGAGCGTGGGGTTCAGTTTGTTTCCTGTTTCTGACAATCCTTGTGTGGTCAACTTCAAGTGTAGCTGGACTTCTCATCTGCATACCATCCACAGTCCAATGGACAACTTGAAAGTGGTAATCAGACCATAGACTGCTATCTCTGCCATTTTGTCTCTGCTGACAGGAGGACTAGTCCACTCTGCTTCCATGGGCGGAAATATCTTACAACTCTCTGGAGTCTGGGTCTGCCAGTGCCACTCCTTTCTTTGTTGATTATGGACAACATCCACACCTACCTCTTCCTATCTACGTGTCTGCTGATGTTCCTGATGGACCTTAAGTCCATATGTTAACAGGCTCATCAATCTCTACTTTGGGCATTCGCCTGCACCAAAACTCATGTTGATAGGAAACACAGACCTCCCTTCAGTTTTTTCTCCAGGTGATAAAGTGTGGCTCTCCTCCAGATAAGTCTGGCTGAAGATTCCAAGCTATAAACTTGGCCTGCGTTTCCTGGGTCCCTTTGAGATGCTGAATGGCATCAATCCTGTGACATACAAATTGCGCCTTCCTCCCACCATGCTCATCCCAAACTCCTTCCATGTCTCCCTGCTGAAGCCAGTCATCTTGAACCGCTTCTCCCGACAGGTACCTCCTCCTGCTCCTGGGGCTGATGCCACGGATGTCTAAGAGGTAAAGAAGGTCCTGGATATAAAGTTGGTCAAAGCAAAGCGGTTCCCCTTCTTGTCGACTGGAAGGGGTTCGGCCAGGAGGAAAGGTCCTGGGAGCCTTAGGACAATATCCTGGACCATCTCCTGCAGAGATTTTGTCAGCCCAAGAAGAGGGCTGTGCCCCTCTGTGTTCACAAATGCCGCGCCTGCGCTTCTTACCTGTCCATGTTCCCGGTCCTCCAGCCATGTGCACGTGTCCCTGCCTCCTAGGGCGCACAAAATCTGGCTTCAGGAAATTTAAAGGACCAGAGCATCATTAATTGGCACTGGTCATTTCCCAGAATTTTATATAAATCTTCATGCCTTGTGCCTTAGAGAAAGCTGTGTTCCATGCTCCATGTGTTTTTTTTGTGATTTCCCATTGTGATACATTCCTGACTCTGATCCCGTGCTGCCAGTCCTGACTCCTGCCTGTTCCTGACTATGATTTTGCTCATCATCTTTGTACCTTGCCTTGTCTGTCACCATGGACAAAATCGCACCTGTGGAACTACCTGGTGGTATCATGCCGCAGCAAGTCCAAGCTGCTTTGTGGCAGGCTCTGGTGAAAACCGGGTGCCACTTAGATTCCGGTCCCAGTTGTTGGTTGTTGGCGTCCGCAGTGGTCCAGTGGGCCTACTACCCCTGGAGTCTGACATAGATGTAGAGATGAGGATAGACACACACGTTAGACACATCCGGTGGCCACCGGGACGACGTTTGGATCATCATTTTTTAAAATATTTGCAATATCAATATATTCAGCTCAGGATTGGCATCCGGCAGCCGTCGGATGGAGTTTGTGTTGCTTTGCTGCAGGACTGAAGTGTTTCGATTGGAAATGTCAGGTCATGCCAAGCCTTGAAAGGCGCTTCATTTAAACAATGAATTAGTACTGCATTTATTG
The DNA here is from genome assembly GCF_040894005.1 of Engystomops pustulosus. Classification (NCBI taxonomy): domain Eukaryota; kingdom Metazoa; phylum Chordata; class Amphibia; order Anura; family Leptodactylidae; genus Engystomops; species Engystomops pustulosus. Next base: position 73,904,952 of record NC_092419.1, read on the forward strand.
ACTCATGGAACATTTCCTTTCCAGTGTTTTTGTCCGTAACATAATATTTTACTATGCACATTTGTATTGTGTTTGTTCTTTTGTACATATTGACAGATCCAATGTGTAATTTTTCTGTTTACTGATATTCTGCTGAGATGCACGATTTTCAATTTGTGCTGGATTCCCCAGGGCTGTGGGTGGCTCCCAGTCCAGAAATTAGCTGGACCTGGAATTTGTTTATTTGCCATTCAGCCCTTGCAGTGGGGTGGACCATGCTCAAGGTGAATCAAATGGGAAGAAGGTGAGCTTTATTTTTTCCAGCTGCATAATGTTATTTCTGTCCTATAAGAGAAATTTTAACCACATACTATGTGTTAATGATCTTTATCTAGGTCTCAAACAGCCCATCGATTGTAAGGTGATTTCAAATTTATACATCATTGCTCCTAGCACTGGGATATGTAGCACAAAGAATGACACATACACAGTCATAAGCTGTACTCAAATCACTGTGTTTATTTCAAGCCGGCAGTCGTGTATAAAGAAACAGAAAAAGCCTCGTGAAAAGGTGATAAAATACTGAAATGCTAGCTGGAATTAGCTTGAATATGCTAGTACCTACTAGAAAAAAACTAGACTTGAGTGAAGACAGAATGTTTATACAAAATGTCATTGTGAATCTCTGCATAAGTCAAAACAAGATATCCTTAATGCTTATAGAATATGGAACAGGATTCTATAAGGACAGAACTGTCTCTAGGCAGATTAAACAAAATGGTCTCTGAATTAAACAAAAATGGAGTCTGAGAGAAATATGATATCCCTCACATTATGTATTGATTCAACATAGTTTTTAGTAAAATTCTAAAAACAAAGATGTTAGATGTTAAAATATGTAATTTAGGCTCCCTGCGCAACAATGTTGAATTCTGTTTGGTTCCTGATTTTTCTATGAGCTTATACACATAAGGCTATCATAGATGTACAGTATTTGCAAACCGACTGACCAGGCTGCATAACTCAGAAAAGAACCTAAATGTGGCCTGAACACTTGAAGACTATTGGAATTGTGAAAAAAGAGTGGCTTTTTGGCCCTCAATGCCTCAAATGTTATGGCAAAATCCAAAAGTCCAAAGTCAGAACTGTTAGAATGAGAACATAATGGGGCAGATTTACTTACCCGGCCCATTCGCGATCCAGCGGCGCGTTCTCTGCGCTGGATTCGGGTCCGGACGGGATTTATGATGGTAGTTCCAGGTGGCGCTGCTGCGCTGAAGTCCGCTGGAATGCCTCGAAATACACCGGCCTATCCTGGATGAAGGTGAGCGACACAATTTTTTTTTAAATGCGGCGGTTTTTCCGAATCCGTCGGGTTTTCGTTCGGCCACGCCCCACCCGATTTCCATCGCGTGCATGCCTGCGCCGATGCGCCACAATCCGATCGCGTGCGCCAAAATCCTGGGGCAATTCAGGTACAATCGGAGCAAATCGGAAATATTCGGGTAACACATCGGGAAACCGCGAATCGGGCCCTTAGTAAATGACCCCCAATGGGTTAGCTTGTTTGGACCAAGACTTGTAAATTTTACTTACATACCTACCTACTGTGGAAGTAGTAATGGTGATGGCAACAACAGCAGCAGCTGTTATGTGGTATATAGTGGCATATTAATGGCACAATAAAAAACAAAGCATTTCTCCCATTCAATACATAGTATCATAGTATATAAGGCCGCAAAAAGACGCAAGTCCATCAAATCCAACCTTTAAGAATTAAATAAATGTTTTATCCCCATAACCCGTGATATTTTTTCTCTCCAGAAAGGCATCCAGGCCTCTCTTGAACCTGTACATAGAGTCCGCCATAACAACCTCCTGCGGCAGAGAGTTCCATAGTCTCACTGCTCTTACAGTAAAGAACCTTTGTCTATGTTGATGGTAGATCCGCCTGTCCTCTAGGCGTAGAGGATGCCCCCTTGTCCTGGTCACAGGCCTAGGTATAAAAAGATCTTTGGAGAGATCCTTGTATGGTCCGTGCAGATATTTGTACATTGTAATGAGGTCTCCCCTCAGTCATCTTTTTACTAAACGGAATAATCCCAAATTTTGTAATCTGTCATTGTATTCTAATCCCCCCATTCCCCTAATAATCCTGGTTGCTCTCCTCTGCACCCGTTCCAGCTCTACTATATCCTTTTTATACACTGGTGCCCAAAACTGTACACAATATTCCATGTGTGGTCTGACCAGGGATTTGTATAAGGGCAAAACTATGTCTTTATCATGAGAATCTATTCCTCTCTTGATACATACCATAATTGTATTTGCTTTAGCAGCAGCTGACTGTCTCTGGTCACTAAAATCAAGTTTATCATCCACCAATACCCCCAAGTCCTTTTCAGCTCCAGTTTTACCAAGTAATTGACTGTTTAAAACATAACTATACTTTATTTTCCATGGCCCAAGTGCATAACTTTACATTTCAACCATTTCTCTGCCCACTCATTGGTGGCAGAATTCACATTAGAGCTTGCATGTTTCAACCTCACTCTTTGTTTCATTCTTTTTTATTCAAATTTTTCAAAACAAAACAAGTTTTACAAACATGACAAGATTATCAATATAACATTTAGCATGAGTTAGTCAAGTTTACAAGTAAATTATTAAACGTTTTCAATTAGCATAGAGAAGTTATATGTTATCATTAATTCAAGCTTTTCCTACATGTTACAAGCACTAATATAATATTAACATTTAAACCATATTATAGTTAACCTAATTAACAATTCTCACATGAATTCTTTATTACCTTTTTATTTATCTACTCTTCTTGTGGGTCCCATAGAATGTTGTAGATATATCAAAAGTACTAGATCTAACCTGATGTTCTTTCATTCCGCTATAAATAGAGATGAGCGAGCACTAAAATGCTCGGGTACTCGTTATTCGAGACAAACTTTTCCCGATGCTCGAGTGCTCGTCTCAAATAACGAGCCCCATTGAAGTCAATGGGAGACTCGAGCATTTTTCAAGGGGACCAAGGCTCTGCACAGGGAAGCTTGGCCAAACACCTGGGAACCTCAGAAAAGGATGGAAACACCACAGAAATGGACAGGAAACAGCAGGGGCAGCATGCATGGATGCCTCTGAGGCTGCTTAATCGTACCATTATGCCAAAATTATGGGCAACAGCATGGCCATGACAGAGTGACCGAATGAGGCTAGATAGCATGTAAAACATCCAATAATTGACCCTGACACTATAGGGGACGGCATGCAGAGGCAGCGGCAGCAGCGGCAGGCTAGAGAGTGTCATGGCGACATACCCTAAATGGACTCAGGCTTCAAAACCAATGGGTGGCAGAGAGGAACCAAAGGAGGTGAGCAAGCAGCGCTGAAATGATTTCCTATGTGAACAAAAGGTTGACGGTATATTTAGTCGATAACACAGCATGGTGTCGACATAGTGACCAAGTTCCATAACGTATCTGGTGAAACACCCGAAAAATGAGCCTGACACAGCTCTTTTGATAAGGGGACGACATGTGGAGATAGCCATGGAGACGACTTCCATGATTAAGAGCGACAGTATGGGGCATTCATATTGCGCTGCTATGATTGCAACTTCAGGTCTCCAGCATGGCGGCGACAGATGGGCCGAGTTTCACTATGTATCTGGTGAAACACCTGAAAATTCTGCCTGACACAGCTCGTTTGATAAGGGGATGATGTGCTGCATATCCTCTCATGCTCCAACGTCTGGGGTATAGAGAGTTGAAATGAGACATTGGTGGACGCTGTGGAGGATCGTGGAGGCAAAATGGACAGGAAACAGCAGGAGCAGCATGCATGGATGCATCTGAGGCTGCCTAATCTTGGGATGGAGCTGGCGGTCCGCTGCCAGGCGAGCTTTCGCCTGTCCAAGCCCCTGTCTCTTGGCTCCTCCCCACCCAAAATGGGCCTGGGGGCCAGAAACGTTTACTTTGAAAAAATTATAATTTTCAAAGCAGGCCGGGTAGTTTGAATATTTCACCTAGGAATAATGGAATAGCATAGTGGTTCTATTTTTAATTGTTTTTACGGAAATGGTTCCATGATTAAGAGCGACAGTATGGGGCATCCATATTGCGCTGCTATGATTGCAACTTCAGGTCTCCAGCATGGCGGCGACAGATGGGCCGAGTTCCACTATGTATCTGGTGAAACACCTGAAAATTCTGCCTGACACAGCTCGTTTGATAAGGGGACGATGTATGGAGGCTGTGAACTAGTAGTAGATTAAAGATGCTGCAGTTAAAACTATGTTAGTTGGATCTTGGGATGGAGCTGGTGCTCCGCTGTCAGGCGAGCTTTCGCCAATCCAAGCCCCTGTCTCTAGGCTACTCCCCAAACAGCACTTCTAAGAACCTTTTGTATAAGATCAAGTGTAGTAGCATTCTTATAAGTTTGGGTTATGGCGGGTGACGGGAATGTAAACAGATGCGCAAGAAGCGCTGAAATAATATCGGTAAATGATAAAAGTTTGCCAGTATATTTTGTGGATTACACAGCAGGGTGGCAACAAAGTAAACAAGTTTGATGTGGAAGCCATGAAAACAACCCAAAATTCTGCCTGACACAGCTCGTTTGATAAGGGGACCATGTATGGAGGCAGTGAACTAGTAGTAGATTAAAGGTGCTGCAGTTAAAACTATGTTAGTTGGATCTTGGGATGGAGCTGGCGCTCCGCTGCCAGGCGAGCTTTCGCCTATCCAAGCCCCTGTCTCTAGGCTACTCCCCAAACAGCACTTCTAAGAACCTTTTGTATAAGATCAAGTGTAATAGCGTTCTTATAAGTTTGGGTTATGGCGGGTGAGGGGAATGTAAACAGATGCGCAAGAAGCGCTGAAATAATATCGGTAAATGATAAAAGTTTGTCAGTATATTTTGTGGATTACACAGCAGGGTGGCGACAAAGTTAACAAGTTTGATGTGGAAGCCATGAAAACAACCCAAAATTCTGCCTGACACAGTTCGTTTGATAAGGGGACCACGTATGGAGGCAACTATATGGATGACTTTTGGAGGCAGCTATGGCGATGACGTGTGGAGGTAGCAATGGAGACAACGTGTGGAGCCAGCTAAAAGACGACATGTGGAGGCTGCTATGGAGACAATTTAATTTGGATAGTGCCTGTATGTGGCAGTCCAAAAAAGTTTTCAAACCAGAGGAGCAGGTAGGTGGTCCTCCAGAAAAATTAAATAGATTGAGTGCCTGTATGTGGCAGTCCAAAAAAGTTTTCAAACCAGAGGAGCAGGTAGCTGGTCCTCCAGAAAAATTAAATAAAATGAGTGCCTGTATGTGGCAGTCCAAAATTGTTTTTAAACCAGAGGAGCAGGTAGCTGGTCCTCCAGAAAAATTAAATAAATTGAGTGCCTGTATGTGGCAGTCCAAAAAAGTTTTCAAACATGAGGAGCAGGTAGGTGGTCCTCCAGAAAAATTACATAGATTGAGTGCCTGTATGGGGCACTCCCAAAAATTGTTTAAAACAGAGGACCGGGTAGGTGGCCCTCCAGAAAAATTAAATGTACAAAGTTAGTGTAAAATTAGTGTACAAAGAGGAGGAGAAGGAGGACAATGAGGAGGAGGAGTGCATACATTATTCAGGTTCAGCTTCTTTCACCTGGTGGAGATGGAAATGCGGAGAAATCCAGGCTTTATTCATCTTAATAAGTGTCAGCCTGTCAGCGCTGTCAGTCGACAGGCTTGTACGCTTATCGGTGATGATGCCACCAGCTGCACTGAAAACCCGCTCGGACAACACGCTAGCGGCAGGGCAGGCAAGAACCTCCAAGGCGTACAGCGCCAGTTCGTGCCACATGTCCAGCTTTGAAACCCAGTAGTTGTAGGGAGCTGTGTGATCATTTAGGACGATGGTATGGTCAGCTACGTACTCCCTCACCATCTTTCTGTAAAGATCAGCCCTACTTTGCCAAGACTGGGGACAGTGTCTTGCTGGGGTGACATAAAACTGGCAAAGGCCTTGTAAAGCGTACCCCTGCCAGTGCTGGACAAGCTGCCTGCTCGCCTACTCTCCCTCGCTACTTGTCCCGCAGAAGTACACACTCTGCCGCTAGCGCTGTCAGAAGGGAAATACTGTTTCAGATTGTGCACCAGGGCCTGCTGGTATTCATGCATTCTCACACTCCTTTCCTCTCCAGGGATGAGAGTGGAAAGATTTTGCTTGTACCGTGGGTCCAGGAGAGTGAATACCCAGTAATCGGTGCTGGAATAAATTCTTTGAACGCGAGGGTCACGGGATAGGCAGCTTAGCATGAAATCTGCCATATGCGCCAGAGTACCAACGCGCAAGAATTCACTCCCCTCACTGGCCTGACTGTCCATTTCCTCCTCCTCCAACTCCTCTTCTTCTGCCCATACACGCTGAACAGTGAAGGACTGAACAATGGTCCCCTCTTCTGTCTCGCCAACATTCTCCTCCTCATCCTCCTCCACCTCCTCCGATATGCGCTGAGAAACAGACCTAAGGGTGCTTTGGCTATCAACAAGGGAATCTTCTTCCCCCGTCTCTTGTGACGAGCGCAAAGCTTCCGACTTCATGCTGACCAGAGAGTTTTTCAACAGGCCAAGCAGCGGGATGGTGAGGCTGATGATGGCGGCATCACCACTGACCATCTGTGTTGACTCCTCAAAGTTACTCAGAACCTGACAGATATCAGACATCCACGTCCAATCCTCATTGTAGACTTGAGGAAGCTGACTGACCTGACTACCAGTTCTGGTAGAAGTTGACATCTGGCAGTCTACAATCGCTCTGCGCTGCTGGTAAACTCTGGATAACATGGTTAATGTTGAATTCCACCTCGTGGGCACGTCGCACAACAGTCGGTGAGCGGGCAGTTGGAGGCGGCGCTGCGCTGCCCTGAGAGTGGCAGCATCTGTGCTGGACTTCCTGAAATGTGCACAGATGCGGCGCACGTTCGTGAGCAAATCAGACAGATTGGGGTATGTCTTGAGGAACCGCTGAACTATGAGATTTAACACATGGGCCAGGCATGGCACATGTGTCAGTCTGCCGAGTTGCAGAGCCGCCACCAGGTTACGGCCGTTGTCACACACAACCATGCCTGGCTTCAGGTTCAGCGGTGCCAGCCACAGATCAGTCTGCGCCGTGATGCCCTGTAATAACTCTTGGGCGGTGTGCCTTTTATCGCCTAGGCTCAGCAGTTTGAGCACTGCCTGCTGTCGCCTGCTGTCGACTGATGGCGCCATGTCCACGGATGGTAATTCAGAGGAGGAGGTGGAGGAGGGGTGGGAGGAGGAGGAGGCATAGTAGGCCTTTGAGACCTGGACCGAGGTAGGCCCCGCAATCCTCGGCGTCGGCAGTATATGACCAGCCCCAGGGTCAGACTCGGTCCCAGCCATCACCAAGTTAACCCAATGTGCCGTCAGCGATATATAGTGGCCCTGCCCGGCAGCACTCGTCCACGTGTCCGTGGTCAGGTGGACCTTGTCAGAAACGGCGTTGGTCAGGGCATGGATGATGTTCTCTGACACGTCCTTGTGCATGGCTGGGACGGCACATCAGGAAAAGTAGTGTCGGCTGGGGACCGAATACCGAGGGGCGGCCGCCGCCATGAGGTTTCAAAAGGTCTCGGTCTCTACCAGCCTATAGGGCAGCATCTCCAGGCTAAGCAACTTGGAGATGTGGACGTTGAGGGCTTGGGCGTGTGGGTGGGTTGCACTATCCCTCCTTTTGCGCTCCAGCGTCTGGGGTATGGAGAGCTGAACGCTGGTGGATGCTGTGGAGGATCGTGGAGGCGAAGATGGGGTTTTCACACGGGAGGTGTCTGGGCCGGGGTCCTGGGCAGGGGGCTGACTAGCAGATGACACAGGGGAAGGAGCAGTGGTGTGCCCAGCCGGAGGTGAACGGGCTTGGTGCCATTGAGTGGGGTGTTTAGCATTCATATGCCTGCGCATACTGGTGGTAGTTAAGCTAGTAGTGGTGGAACACCTGCTGATCCTGGTTTGGCACAGGTTGCACACCACAGTCCGTTGGTCATCCGGTGTTTCTTTAAAGAACCTCCAGACTTCTGAAAATCTAGCCCTCGCCACGGGAGCTTGACTACGGGCAACATTTGGCACTGATGCACCAGCTCTGGCCCTGCCTCTCCGTCTGGCCCCACCACTGCCTCTTCCAACCTGTTCTGCTATAGGAATCGCCTCCGTCTCAGAAGCACTGTGTTCACCTGGCCTATCAACCCAGCTTGGGTCTGTCACCTCATCATCCGCCGATCCCTCAGTCTGCTCCCCCCTTGGACTTCCTGCCCTGACAATAACTTCACCACTGTCTGACAATCTTGTCTCCTCATCGTCCGACACCTCTTTACACACTTCTTCCACTACGTCAATAATGTCATCATCACCCACAGACTGCGACCGGGGGAAAACCTGGGCATCGGAAAATAGCTCAGCAGCAGCCGGACAAGTGGTTTGTGACTGTGGGAAGGGTCCAGAAAACAGTTCCTCAGAGTATGCCGGTTCAAATGCCAAATTTTGGTGGGAGGGGGCAGACTGGGGGGAAGGAGGCTGAGGTGGAGGAGCTGGAGGAGTGCCGATATCGGTGACATGGGTGGACTGCGTGGAAGACTGACTGGTGGACAAATGGCTAGAAGCATTGTCCGCAATCCACGACATCACCTGTTCGCACTGTTCTGGCCTCAACAGTGCTCTACCACGAGTCCCAGTAACTTGAGACATGATGAACCTAGGGAGTGTAGCTCTGCGGCGTTCCCCTGCTCCCTCATCAGCAGGTGGTGTCTCACCCCGCCCAGGACCACGGCCTCTGACCCCTGCAGTAGTTGGACGTCCACGTCCATGCCCTCGTCCTCTACCCCTAGCCCTCGGGTTAAACATTTTCCAAATTAAAGTGTAAACTTTAAAAAATTATTTTTTTTGTGTTTATTTTTTTTTATTTTTTTTTGTTTTTTTAACAAAACGATGCTATCCTATTGCTATGGCTAGTTTCTAACCTACACTGACAGCACACAACTGGATTTTGTGCTGTGCCTGATGACTTTGAGCTATAAAATGAAATAAAGGTAAAAAAAAAATAAATCAGCAGACTCTGCCTAATTCTAATCAAAACCCTAATAAATTGTCCCACTTCGGTGTTTGAGGTGGATATGCGTGTCACTAAGAGCTAAACACAACGGTCGCAGGTCTCCCAGCAAATTCCTCACAATATGGTACTAGCTGCACTACTAATGCCAGCAAGCCCAGCCATAAGCAAACAAAAAAAAGGAAAATATAACGCTATTGTAGGCCTAAGTAAGCCGTTGGGGTTCTCCTATGGCTATTTTGTAGCCTACACTGAAAGCACACTGCTTTGCAAGATGAGTTTGAGCTATAAAATGAAATAAAGGTAAAAAAAAAATAAATCAGCAGACTGTGCCTAATTCTAATCAAACCCCTAATAAATTGTCCCACTTCAGTGTTTGAGGTGGATATGCGTGTCACTAAGAGCTAAACACAACTGTCGCAGGTCTCCCAACAAATTCCTCACAATATGGTACTAGCTGCACTACTAATGCCAGCAAGCCCAGCCACAAGCAAACAAAAAAAAGGAAAATATAACGCTATTGTAGGCCTAAGTAAGCCGTTGGGGTTCTCCTATGGCTATTTTGTAGCCTACACTGAAAGCACACTGCTTTGCAAGATGAGTTTGAGCTATAAAATGAAATAAAGGTAAAAAAAAAATTAATCAGCAGACTCTGCCTAATTCTAATCAAACCCCTAATAAATTGTCCCACTTCGGTGTTTGAGGTGGATATGCGTGTCACTAAGAGCTAAACACAACGATCGCAGGTCTCCCAGCAAATTCTTCACAGTATGGTACTAGCTGCACTACTAATGCCAGCAAGCCCAGCCACAAGCAAACAAAAATAAGGAAAATATAACGCTATTGTAGGCCTAAGTAAGCCCATGGGGTTCTCCTATGGCTATTTTGTAGCCTACACTGAAAGCACACTGCTTTGCAAGATGAGTTTGAGCTATAAAATGAAATAAAGGTAAAAAAAAAAAATCAGCAGACTCTGCCTAATTCTAATCAAACCCCTAATAAATTGTCCCACTTCGGTGTTTGAGGTGGATATGCGTGTCACTAAGAGCTAAACACAACGGTCGCAGGTCTCCCAGCAAATTCCTCACAATATGGTACTAGCTGCACTACTAATGCCAGCAAGCCCAGCCACAAGCAAACAAAAAAAAAGGAAAATATAACGCTTTTGTAGGCCTAAGTAAGCCGTTGGGGTTCTCCTATGGCTATTTTGTAGCCTACACTGAAAGCACACTGCTTTGCAAGATGAGTTTGAGCTATAAAAAGAAATAAAGGTAAAAAAAAAATAAATCAGCAGACTCTGCCTAATTCTAATCAAACCCCTAATAAATTGTCCCACTTTGGTGTTTGAGGTGGATATGTGTGTCACTAAGAGCTAAACACAACGGTAGCAAGTTCCTCACAATATGGTACTAGCTGCACTACTAGTGCCAGCAAGCCCAGCCACAAGCAAATAAAAAAAAAAAGTATAACGTTATTTTAGCCCTAAGAAGGGCTGTTGGGTTCTTGTAGAATCACTCCTGCCTAACACTATTCTAATAGAACACCCTAACGCTTTCCCTGACCAGCAGCAGCTCTCTCCCTAGCAGCATCCAGACACAGAATGATCCGAGCAGCGCGGGCAGGGGCTAGTCTATTCCAGGGTCACCTGATCAGGCCAGCCAACCACTGCTATCGACGTGTAAGGGTACCACGTCATGCTGGGTGGAGTGCAGAGTCTCCTGGCTTGTGATTGGCTCTGTTTCTGGCCGCCAAAAAGCAAAATGGCGGGAGATGCCATTTTCTCGAGCGGGCGAAGTATTCGTCCGAGCAACGAGCAGTTTCGAGTACGCTAATGCTCGAACGAGCATCAAGCTCGGACAAGTATATTCGCTCATCTCTAGCTATAAATTAAGTGCTTAGGGGATGGTTATCCCAGGGAGCCCATGACTGAGCCATCCATAAGCCAGAATTTTTTCTAACCCATATACTTTGTTCACCTCCTCCATATACTCAGCTATCGAGGGAGGGTTAGTCTTTTTTCCAGTGCCTGGATATTAGTAATCTAGCCAATGTAAATAATTTACACAGTAAAATCTTGTTGTCTCCTGTTAAGGGAGGAAATTCCACATGTAAAAGTGCTTGAGCTGGGTTTTTTGTATACTTGGGTCCAGAAGATTTGTATTTTTGGGCATTCCCACATTATGTGGAAAAGAGTACCTCTTTCCCCACATCCTCTCCAGGGGGGAGGCTCTGGGGTAAGCTTTTTAGATGCAATTCGGGGTGAAAAACCAGTGTAGGGATGTTTCTAGAGGATTCTCTACCTTGGCGCTACATTTTAGGGATTTATGAGTGCCCTTTAGTGCTTCTTTCCACTCCCTATCTGAGAAGTCTCTCTGTAAGATTTTTTGGAGGTCATTTTATAAAGACCCACGCTTTTGTCAGCTTGCTATAGAATGGGCGTAGCCCCTGTTTTGTTTCTACTAAGAGTGCAAGGAGGCTTACATCTAGTCTATGTTTTTTTCATCAACAGCTCAGTGATAAGGTGTTTCACTCTTAAATATAGGAATATGTCCTTCGCTGGTAGGTCATATTTGCTAGTCCTCAAATGATATTATTATTGGTTAATCCCTTGTCTTTCCAGTGCTTAATATATGGACCTCCTACAGCTATGTCAATCAGCACAATAGGCAGAACCGAAATGTCCACTGTTTTGTCAGGTCCTTTGGAGTGAAGTTCCTTTCAGCATGGTATGATAGCAGAGGTTAATGGAGACAATGAGAACGTACTAGCTTGCAATAAACAGCTAGAAAGTAATATTTCTTTGATATGGTAATTCCGTGCAACCATTTGTTCTATCTGCATCCATGGCAAATGTGGATCCCCGGGAGGGGCTTTCCACCACTTTGCTGCACTGGCTAGTATGGAGACTTGGTAATATGCTTTTCGCATTCCTCCTGCATACTTGTGCTTGATCAGAATGGCTCTAGCATTCTGGGTTTACGACCTCCCCATATACACTGAGAGGCTATTGATTGAGCATCTATGAAGAATCGGTTAGGTACTAGTATCGGTAAAGTATTGAATAAGTACAACAGTCTAGGTAGCAATAGCATTTTAAAAGTGGATATCCTCCCTATCCATGCCACTTCTGACTTTTGGATTTGTACCGCTTCTTGTTTTATTTTTGCTAAACGGGTCAGGTAATTATGTTTATATAATTTGTTATGTGATCTTGTGACTTGAATTCCTAGGTATTGAATATGTTTGCCAGCCTTCTCTCATAGAGGAATAAGAGAAGCGACTGCAGTCTATCTCTCAGTTTTCTTGTAGTTTCTGCTAGAATTTGTGAGGGAGCGGATTTATTTTGGGATTCTCCTCTGGATCTCGTTTAGTATCCCCATGGTTTGGGCTGTTCTTTGTTTTTTTAATTATGTGCCTCAGTCCTATTCTTCTCCCTCTGACAAATATTTTATGTGCATTCCAAAGAGTGCTTGGGGGGGGGGGGGGGGAGTGGTGGAATTCTCATTATTTTGGAAGAACTCCACTAGCTCAGTTTCTAATGTTTGCCTATGTGTGGTGTGTGATAGTAGGTATGGGCTACATCTCCATAAGTATGTGAGGGAGCTTGATTGGTCTTCTGAAATTTATAAAGTAATGGCTGCGTGATCCGACCACGTTATGGTTTCAATTGTGCTGCTAGTTGCCTGCATAAGGGTGGGTGAGTCAGTTATAAACATGTTAATTCTCGAATGGGAATAAAAGGAGTAACCCTTCTCGGTACTATGCTGTACCCTCCATGCATCGAATAGACATTTCTCCACCATAAATCGCTCAACCCACTGCTGTGGCGTTTATTTGTTGCTGAGCAATCTAGATGGGGGTTGGAGGGTGCATTGAAATCACCCCCAATAATAAGTTCACTTGTTTGTGTTTTTATACCATCCGTACAATTTTCCCAGCAAACGTAGTTTATCTAAGGTTGGGCGAGTAAACATTTATTAGGGTCTTAGGGGTTTTATTAATTAGGCATACTACTACAATGTACACTCACCAGCCACTTTATTAGGTACACCTGTCCAACTGCTCGTTAACACTTAATTTCTAATCAGCCAATCACATGGCGGCAACTCAGTGCATTTAGCCATGTAGACATGGTCAAGACAATCTCCTGCAGTTCAAACGGAGCATCAGTATGGCCTGGCCTGAGTATTTCAGAAACTGCTGATCTACTGGGATTTTTACGCACAACCATCTCTAGGGTTTACAGAGAATGATCCGAAAAAGAAAAAACATCCAGTGAGCGGCAGTTCTGTGGGCGGAAATGCCTTGTTGATGCCAGGGGTCAGAGGAGAATGGGCAGACTGGTTCGAGCTGATAGAAAGGCAACAGAGACTCAAATCGCCTCCTGTTACAACCAAGGTAGGCAGAAGAGCATCTCTGAACGCACAGTACGTCGAACTTTGAGGCAGATGGGCTACAGCAGCAGAAGACCACACTGGGTGCCACTCCTTTCAGCTAAGAACAGGAAACTGAGGCTACAATTTGCACAAGCTCATCGAAATTGGACAGTAGAAGATTGGAACAACGTTGCCTGGTCTGATGAGTCTCGATTTCTGTTGCGACATTCGGATGGTAGGGTCAGAATTTGGCATCAACAACATGAAAGCATGCATCCATCCTGCCTTGTATCAACGGTTCAGGCTGGTGGTGGTGATGTCATGGTGTGGGGAATATTTTTTTGGCACTCTTTGGGCCCCTTGGTACCAATGGAGCATCATTGCAACGCCACAGCCTACCTGAGTATTGTTGCTGACCATGTCCATCCCTTTATGACCACAATGTACCCAACATCTGATGGCTACTTTCAGCAGGATAATGCGCCATGTCATAAAGCTGGAATCATCTCAGACTGGTTTCTTGAACATGACAATGAGTTCACTGTACTCAATTGGCCTCCACAGTCACCAGATCTCAATCCAATAGAGCATCTTTGGGATGTGGTGGAACGGGAGATTCGCATCATGGATGTGCAGCCGACAAATCTGCGGCAACTGTGTGATGCCATCATGTCAATATGGACCAAAATCTCTGAGGAATGCTTCCAGCACCTTGTTGAATCTATGCCACTAAGGCAGTTCTGAAGGCAAAAGGGGGTCCAACCCGTTACTAGCATGGTGTACCTAATAAAGTGGCCGGTGAGTGTATCTGCCTATTGGATCAATGATCGATTTAATCTCCTGAAAAGCAACAGAATTTCTTATTGCTAACATTACCCCCCTACTCTTTTTATGATAGTGTGACCAATATATATGTGGGAAATATGCATTTTTGACCCTGTGTGCATCCCTCTCTATCACGTGTGTTTCCTGAATAAAAATAATGTCACTTGCTAATGACCGGGCTTCTGCCCACATCCTGGATCTCTTCTAAGGGATATTTAATCCCTGTCACGGGTGACCCTGCGATCCATGTCTCGGATCGTGGGGCACCCATATCCCACTGTGCTGCTGCGGTCCCCGCTCCCCGAGTTCCATACTCACCTCACCTGGCTCCGGACTCCACGACGATCCCGCCCGGGTCCCACGCTGGCTTCCTGTGAGGCAGCGCTCCTGCTCCCTTCTGAGGCAGCGCGCTCCAGATGCTAGGGCGCGCGCACTTGGCTCTTCAGGAATTTAAAGGGCCAGAGTCCTCCTTATTGGTGCTGGCATCAAGGCTCTGCTATATGGCCTGGCAACTCCCAGCATCCCCTGCTGGATCTTCATGTCCTGTTACTGAAGAGAAAGCCCTCAGTGTTTCCGAGCATTTCCAGACGCCTCAGTGGATTCTATGATTCCCGTTTTCCGTGTTGTTCCCGTGTTCCTGTGTCCTGTGGCAGTCCTGGTATCCTGTGACGGTCATGGTATCCTGTGGCGGTCCTGTTATCCTGTGGCGGTCCAGTAATCCTGCCAGCCATCCGAGGTCCTGCCTGCCATCCGAGGTCCTGCCTGCCATCCGAGGTCCTGCCTTCCCGTGGTCCTGCCTTTCCATGTTCCCCGTGTCCCTACTCGCACCCGCGGAGCGACCTGGTAACTCCCCGCCGCAGCAAGACCATCCCACTTTGTGGTGGGCTCTGGCGGAGACCAGGAGTTCACTTAGACTCCGCTCCCAGGTTGCGGCTAGTGTTGTTATCCCCCACGGTGGTCCAGGGAGTCCACTGACTATTTCCCTGAGATTGTGACAGTCCCTTAACATTCATGGACATAAGTTTTAATACCATAAACTTTCATAGTATGATGTGCTATGAATTCTATTGTACGCATAAGATAAATGATCGTTACCTGCACCAAAGTAGAGTTTAGTTTCCATAAGATCTACCACAATCTGATATATGCTAGCATTTAAGAGACATGTGAGAGAACATAGAAAATAATAACAGTAACCGAACCATCTAGGATGCTTAAGCATCAACAAAGAGAGCAGTGTAAGTCCAATCTGCTCTAGGTATGAGGATAATAAGATTGTCCTGTTTATAGGACTAGCTGATCAACAGATCAGCGAGTGACTGTACTGGAGAGGGAACCGGGTGAGCATACCCCATACCTGTACCCCTGACTGTCAGCTCCTCAGGTGTCCTTGCTCTTTCTTGGCCAAGCCGTTCGCCATTCTTACTCCACTCGATGGGGTCTATGTTCCCGTGACGAGGCTGGTATTTCAGGTGTGGATATCCCCCAAGCAGTGAGAAGCTTGCGACCCTCTTCTTCATTGTTGATAACTTGGGGTCTGCCATTCCTGGAGACCAAAAGCTGAGTAGGGAAGCCCCACTTGTATGGGATTTGGTGATCTCTCAGCATGTCGGTGATGGTCGCTAACTGTCTGCGGGCCCTTAGAGTAGGTGCAGATAGGTCAATGAATAGCGAGATGTCTTGGTATGGGGATGGGAAAGGGTTGTTTTTACGTGCCGCTTCCATCACTTTTTCCTTTACCGAGAAGAAATGCACTTAGTTTCATCTAAGTGTTTAGGTGTGGGCAGTAGAGATGAGCGAGCACTAAAATGCTCGGGTACTCGTTATTCGAGACAAACTTTTCCCGATGCTCGAGTGCTCGTCTCGAATAACGAGCCCCATTGAAGTCAATGGGAGACTCGAGCATTTTTCAAGGGGACCAAGGCTCTGCACAGGGAAGCTTGGCCAAACACCTGGAAACCTCAGAAAAGGATGGAAACAGCACGGAAATGGACAGGAAACAGCAGGGGCAGCATGCATGGATGCCTCTGAGGCTGCTTAACCCCTTAACGCTCTGCGCCGTAGCTCTACGGCGCAGAGGTATAAGGGATGTATGAAGAGGGCTCACGGGCTGAGTCCTCTTCATACAGAGGTGGGGGTTTTTGCATTTTGCACAAAACCCCCACCGCTAATAACCGCGGTCGGTGCTTGCACCGATCGCGGCTATTAACCCTCTAAACGCCGCCCGCAAAGGGCGCCGCCATCTTTTTTTCGATCGCCACGCCCCCGAACGTCATCGGGGGGCGGCGATCGGTTACCATGGTAGCCTCGGGTCTTCTCTTGACACGAGGCTACATGGTTTATGCAGGTTCGTTACAATGAGCCAGTGGCTCATTGTAATGTAAGACCTGCAAAAACGCCATATATTGCAATACTGTAGTATTGCAGTATATGGTAGGAGCGATCTGATCATCTAGGGTTAATGTACCCTAGATGGTCTAAAAAATAGTGAAAAAAAAAAGAAAAAAAAAAGTTTAAAAAATAAAAAAAATTAATAAAATATTAAAAGTTCAAATCACCCCCCTTTCCCTAGAACGGATATAAAACATAACAAACAGTAAAAATCACAGACATATTAGGTATCGCCGCGTCCCAAAATGCCCGATCTATCAAAATATAAAAACGGTTACGGCCGGCGGTGACCTCCGAGGCGGGAAATGGCGCCCAAATGTCCGAAATGCGACTTTTACACCTTTTTACATAACATAAAAAATGAAATAAAAAATGATCAAAATGTCGCACAGACCTCAAAATGGTAGCAATGAAAACGTCGCCTCATTTCGCAAAAAATGATCCCTCACACATTTCCGTGCGCCAAAGTATGAAAAAGTTATTAGCGTCAGAAGATGGCAAAAAATTTTTTTTCTTTTTTGTACACATTCGTTTAATTTTTGAAAATGTATTAAAACACAATAAAACCTATATAAATTTGGTATCACCGCGATCGCACCGAACCAAAGAATAAAGTAGGCGTGTTATTTGGAGCGAAGAGTGAAAGTCGTAAAAACTGAGCCCACAAGAACGTGACGCACGTGCGTTTTTTTTTCAATTTTTCCACATTTGGAATTTTTTTTCAGCTTCGCAGTACACGGCATGTTAAAATAAATAACATTACGGGAAAGTAAAATTTGTTACGCACAAAATAAGCCCTCACACAGGTCTTTACACGTAAAAATGAAAAAGTTATGGATTTTTGAAGTTGGAGAGCGAGAAATTAGCCGAAAAACCCTCCGTCCTTAAGGGGTTAATCGCACCATTATGCCAAAATTATGGGCAACAGCATGGCCATGACAGAGTGACAGAATGAAGCTAGATAGCATCTAAAACATCCAATAATTGACCCTGACACTATAGGGGACGGCATGCAGAGGCAGCGGCAGCAGCGGCAGGCTAGAGAGTGGCATGGCGACATACCCTAAATGGACTCAGGCTTCAAACCAATGGGTGGCAGAGAGGAACCAAAGGAGGTGAGCAAGAAGCGCTCAAATAATATCGGTACATGATAAAAGTTTGCCAGTATATTTTGTGGATTACAGAGCAGGGTGGCAACAAAGTTAACATGGAAGCCATGAAAACAATCCAAAATTCTGTCTGACACAGCTCGTTTGATAAGGGGACCATGTATGGAGGCAGTGAACTAGTAGTAGATTAAAGGTGCTGCAGTTAAAACTATGTTAGTTGGATCTTGGCATGGAGCTGGCGCTCCGCTGCCGGGCAAGCTTTCGCCAATCCAAGCCCCTGTCTCTAGGCTACTCCCCAAACAGCACTTCTAAGAACCTTTTGTATAAGATCAAGTGTAGTAGCGTTCTTATAAGTTTAGGATATGGCGGGTGAGGGGAATGTAAACAGATGCGCAAGAAGTGCTGAAATAATATTGGTAAATGATAAATGTTTGCCAGTATATTTTGTGGATTACACAGCAGGGTGGCGACAAAGTTAACAAGTTTGTTGTGGAAGCCATGAAAACAACCCAAAATTCTGCCTGACACAGCTCGTTTGATAAGGGGACCATGTATGTCTACAGTTCATGCCAGTCGCTGCACTGGCTGCCAGTCTCCTTTCGAATACAGTTTAAAATAATAACCCTCATCCATAAAGCTCTGTATAATGCTGCACCTCCCTACCTCTCCTCTCTTATCTCAGTCTATCGCCCAACCCGTGCTCTTAGATCCGCCAGTGATCTTAGATTAACCTCTACCCTAGTGCGGACCTCCCACTTGCGTCTCCAAGACTTCTCTAGAGCTGCACCAATTCTATGGAATGCTCTGCCCCGGACTATCAGACTAATACCTAACCTCCAAAGTTTCAAACGTGCTCTTAAAACCCATTTCTTTAGGCAAGCCTATAACACTCATTAACTGCATGAAGTTTTAACTCTTCTACTAACCCGTCCTGTGTCGTCCTCCCATCTGTTATCCAGCAACCAACAGGCACCAGACTTCTCTGCAGTCCCATTCACCCAGGACCTGGTATATAAGATGACGGCTGAGTGGTTCAAGCGACAGCAATTCCATTTATTATATTTTGTTCTATTCCCTAAGAAGAATGGCTTGACCGTTAAATATTCTTTTACCTCGGGTTACCCCATCATCTTCATAAACCGTAAGCTCTGGCGAGCAGGGACCTCACTCCTGTTGTTCCATACAAATGTTGTGCTCTGTTACATTACATTTGTATTTGTTTCCTATGATTTGTAAAGCGCTACGGAATATGATGGTGCTATATAAATAAAGATTATTATAATTATTATTATTATTATGGAGGCAGTGAACTAGTAGTAGATTAAAGGTGCTGCAGTTAAAACTATGTTAGTTGGATCTTGGGATGGAGCTGGCGCTCCGCTTCCAGGCGAGCTTTCGCCAATCCAAGCCCCTGTCTCTAGGCTACTCCCCAAACAGCACTTCTAAGAACCTTTTGTATAAGATCAAGTGTAGTAGCGTTCTTATAAGTTTGGGATATGGCGGGTGAGGGGAATGTAAACAGATGCGCAAGAAGCGCTGAAATAATATCGGTAAATGATAAAAGTTTGTCAGTATATTTTGTGGATTACACAGCAGGGTGGCGACAAAGTTAACAAGTTTGATGTGGAATGCCCTGTAATAGCTCTTGGGTGGTGTGCCTTTTATCGCCTAGGCTCAGCAGTTTGAGCACCGCCTGCTGTCGCTTAGCGACGGCACTGCTGCTGTGCCTAGAGCTAGCGACTGATGGCGCCATGCCCACGGATGGTAATTCGGAGGAGGAGGAGGTGGAGGAGGGGTGGGAGGAGGAGGAGGTATAGTAGGCCTTTGAGACCTGGACCGAGGTAGGCCCCGCAATCCTCGGCATCGGCAGTATATGACCAGCCCCAGGGTCAGACTCGGTCCCAGCCTCCACCAAGTTAAGTGTAGTAGCGTTCTTATAAGTTTGGGATATGGCGGGTGAGGGGAATGTAAACAGATGCGCAAGAAGCGCTGAAATAATATCCGTAAATGGTAAAAGTTTGCCAGTATATTTTGTGGATAACACAGCAGGGTGGCGACAAAGTTAACAACTTTGATGTGGAATCCATGAAAACAACCCAAATTTCTGCCTGACACACCTCGTTTGATAAGGGGATGATGTATGGAGGCAGCTATATGGACGACTTTTGGAGGTAGCAATGGAGACAACGTGTGGAGGCTGCTATGGAGACAATTTAATTTGGATAGTGCCTGTATGTGGCAGTCCAAAAAAGTTTTCAAACCAGAGGAGCAGGTAGGTGGCCCTCCAGAAAAATGAAATAGATTGAGTGCCTGTATGTGGCAGTCCAAAAAAGTTTTCAAACCAGAGGAGCAGGTAGGTGGCCCTCCAGAAAAATGAAATAGATTGAGTGCCTGTATGTGGCAGTCCAAAAAAGTTTTCAAACCAGAGGAGCAGGTAGGTGGCCCTCCATAAAAATGGAATAGATTGAGTGCCTGTATGTGGCAGTCCAAAAAAGTTTTCAAACCAGAGGAGCAGGTAGGTGGCCCTCCAGAAAAATGAAATAGATTGAGTGCCTGTATGTGGCAGTCCAAAAAAGTTTTCAAACCAGAGGAGCAGGTAGGTGGCCCTCCAGAAAAATTGAATAGATTGAGTGCCTGTATGTGGCAGTCCAAAAAAGTTTTCAAACCAGAGGAGCAGGTAGGTGGCCCTCCAGAAAAATTGAATAGATTGAGTGCCTGTATGTGGCAGTCCAAAAAAGTTTTCAAACCAGAGGAGCAGGTAGGTGGCCCTCCAGAAAAATTGAATAGATTGAGTGCCTGTATGGGGCACTCCCAAAAATTGTTTAAAACAGAGGACCGGGTAGGTGGCCCTCCAGAAAAATTAAATGCATAAAGTACTATAGCTAGAGCCAGTGGGCCCTGTCAAAAAATAGCCAGTTTCCTCCGCTTTACTGTACATAGAGGAGGAGAAGGAGGAAAATGAGGAGGAGGAGTGCATAAATTATTCAGGTTGAGCTTCCTTCACCTGGTGGAGATTGGAAATTATGAGAAATCCAGGCTTTATTCATCTTAATAAGCGTCAGCCTGTCAGCGCTGTCAGTCGACAGGCGTGTACGCTTATCGGTGATGATGCCACCAGCTGCACTGAAAACCCGCTCGGACAACACGCTAGCGGCAGGGCAGGCAAGAACCTCCAAGGCGTACAGCGCCAGTTCGTGCCACATGTCCAGCTTTGAAACCCAGTAGTTGTAGGGAGCTGTGTGATCATTTAGGACGATGGTATGGTCAGCTACGTACTCCCTCACCATCTTTCTGTAAAGATCAGCCCTACTCTGCCGAGACTGGGGACAGGTGACAGTGTCTTGCTGGGGTGACATAAAGCTGGCAAAAGCCTTGTAAAGCATACCCTTGCCAGTGCTGGACAAGCTGCCTGCTCGCCTACTCTCCCTCGCTACTTGTCCCGCAGAACTACGCACTCTGCCGCTAGCGCTGTCAGAAGGGAAATAGTATTTCAGCTTGTGCACCAGGGCCTGCTGGTATTCATGCATTCTCACACTCCTTTCCTCTCCAGGGATGAGAGTGGAAAGATTTTGCTTGTACCGTGGGTCCAGGAGAGTGAATACCCAGTAATCGGTGCTGGAATAAATTCTTTGAACGCGAGGGTCACGGGATAGGCAGCCTAGCATGAAATCTGCCATATGCGCCAGAGTACCAACGCGCAAGAATTCACTCCCCTCACTGGCCTGACTGTCCATTTCCTCCAACTCCTCTTCTTCTGCCCATACACGCTGAACAGTGAAGGACTGAACAATGGTCCCCTCTTGTGTCTCGCCAACATTCTCCTCCTCTTCCTCCTCATCCTCCTCCACCTCCACCTCCTCCGATATGCGCTGAAAAACAGACCTAAGGGTGCTTTGGCTATCAACAAGGGAATCTTCTTCCCCCGTCTCTTGTGACGAGCGCAAAGCTTCCGACTTCATGCTGATCAGAGAGTTTTTCAACAGGCCAAGCAGCGGGATGGTGAGGCTGATGATGGCGGCATCGCCACTGACCATCTGTGTTGACTCCTCGAAGTTACTCAGCACCTGACAGATATCAGACATCCACGTCCACTCCTCATTGTAGACTTGAGGAAGCTGACTGACCTGACTACCAGTTATGGTGGAAGTTGACATCTGGCAGTCTACATTCGCTCTGCGCTGCTGGTAATCTCTGGATAACATGGTTAATGTTGAATTCCACCTCGTGGGCACGTCGCAAAACAGTCGGTGAGCGGGCAGTTGGAGGCGGCGCTGTGCTGCCCTGAGAGTGGCAGCATCTGTGCTGGACTTCCTGAAATGCGCACAGATGCAGCGCACCTTCGTGAGCAAATCAGACAGATTGGGGTATGTCTTGAGGAAACGCTGAACTATCAGATTTAACACATGGGCCAGGCATGGCACATGTGTCAGTCTGCCGAGTTGCAGAGCCGCCACCAGGTTACGGCCGTTGTCACACACAATCATGCCTGGCTTCAGGTTCAGAGGTGCCAGCCACAGATCAGTCTGCGCCGTGATGCCCTGTAATAGTTCTTGGGCGGTGTGCCTTTTATCGCCTAGGCTCAGCAGTTTGAGCACCGCCTGCTGTCGCTTAGCGACGGCACTGCTGCTGTGCCTAGAGCTAGCGACTGATGGCGCCATGCCCACGGATGGTAGTTCGTAGGAGGAGGTGGAGGAAGGGTGGCAGGAGGAGGAGGCATAGTAGGCCTGAAAGACCTGGACTGAGGTAGGCCCCGCAATCCTCGGCGTCGGCAGTATATGACCAGCCGCAGGGTCAGACTCGGTCCCAGCCTCCACCAAGTTAACCCAATGTGCCGTCAGCGATATATAGTGGCCCTGCCCGGCAGCACTCGTCCACGTGTCCGTGGTCAGGTGGACCTTGTCAGAAACGGCGTTGGTCAGGGCACGGATGATGTTGTCTGACACGTGCTGGTGCAGGGCTGGGACGGCACATCGGGAAAAGTAGTGGCGGCTGGGGACCGAATACCGAGGGGCGGCCGCTGCCATGAGGTTGCGAAAGGCCTCGGTCTCTACTAGCCTATAGGGCAGCATCTCCAGGCTAAGCAATCTGGAGATGTGGACATTAAGGGCTTGGGCGTGCGGGTGGGTTGCACTATATTTCCGTTTCCGCTCCAGCGTCTGGGGTATGGAGAGCTGAACGCTGGTGGATGCTGTAGAGGATCGTGGAGGCGATGATGGGGTTTTTGTGCCAGGGTCCTGGGCAGGGGGCTGACTATCAGCTGACACAGGGGAAGGAGCAGTGGTGTGCACGGCCGGAGGTGAACGGGCTTGGTGCCACTGAGTGGGGTGTTTAGCATTCATATGCCTGCGCATACTGGTGGTAGTTAAGCTAGTAGTGGTGGAACCCCTGCTGATCCTGGTTTGGCAAAGGTTGCACACCACAGTCCGTCGGTCATCCGGTGTTTCCTTAAAGAACCTCCAGACTTCTGAAAATCTAGCCCTCGCCGCGGGAGCCCTCGCCACGGGAGCTTCACTACGTGACACATTTGGCGCTGATGCACCTCCCTGCCTCTCCGTCTGGCCCCACCACTGCCTCTTCCAACCTGTTCTGGTCGAGGACTCTCCTCCGTCTCAGAAGCACTGTGTTCACCCGGCCTCTCAACCCAGCTTGGGTCTGTCATCTCATCATCCTCCGATCCCTCAGTCTGCTCCCCCCTCGGACTTCCTGCCCTGACAACAACTTCACCACTGTCTGACAACCGTGTCTCCTCATCGTCGGACACCTCTTTACACACTTCTTCCACTACGTCAAGAAGGTCATCATCACCCACAGACTGCGACTGGTGGAAAACCTGGGCATCGGAAAATTGCTCAGCAGCAACCAGACAAGTGGTTTGTGACTGTGGGAAGGGTCCAGAAAACAGTTCCTCAGAGTATGCCGGTTCAAATGCCAAATTTTCCTGGGAGGGGGCAGACTGGGGGAGAGGAGGCTGAGGTGCAGGAGCTGGAGGAGTGCCGATATCGGTGACATGGGTGGACTGCGTGGAAGACTGACTGGTGGACAAATTGCTCGAAGCATTGTCGGCAAT
The DNA here is from genome assembly GCF_040894005.1 of Engystomops pustulosus. NCBI lineage: Eukaryota > Metazoa > Chordata > Amphibia > Anura > Leptodactylidae > Engystomops > Engystomops pustulosus. The sequence continues at coordinate 73,928,824 of NC_092419.1, forward strand.
CCACGACATCACCTGTTCGCACTGTTCTGGCCTCAACAGTGCTCTACCACGAGTCCCAGTAACTTCAGACATGAACCTAGGGAGTGTAGCTCTGCGGCGTTCCCCTGCTCCCTCATCAGCAGGTGGTGTCTCACTCCGCCCAGGACCACGGCCTCTGACCCCTGCAGTAGTTGGACGCCCACGTCCCCGCCCTCGTCCTCTACCCCTAGCCCTCGGGTTAAACATTTTGAAAATGAAAGTTATAACTTTAATTTTTTTTTTTACTTTTTTTTGTGTTTTTTTGTGTTTTTTTTTTTTTTGTGTTTTTTAGTTTTTAAAACCAAACGATGCTATCCTATTGCTATGGCTATTTTCTAGCCAAGTATGAAAGCACACTGCTATGCCAGATGAGATGACGCTGAGTTATTAAAAAAATAAACGTAAAATAAAAAGGAAATGGCAGACTGTGCCTAATTGAAATCCAACCCTTAATAAATTGTCCCACTTCGGTCTTTGCGATGGATATGTGCGTCACTAAGCGCTAAACACAACGGTCGCAAGTCTCACTACAAATTCCTCACAATATGGTAGTAGATGCACTACAGCAAGGACAGCCACCAGCAGATCAACCAGAAATAAAATATATAACGCTATTGTAGGCCTAAGTAAGCCGTTTGGATTCTCCTATGGCTATTTTCTAGCCAAGTATGAAAGCACACTGCTATGCCAGATGAGATGACGCTGAGTTATGAAAAAATAAACGTAAAATAAAAAGGAAATGGCAGGCTGTGCCTAATTGAAATCCAACCCTTAATAAATTGTCCCACTTTGGTCCTTGCGATGGATATGTGCGTCACTAAGCGCTAAACACAACGGTCGCAAGTCTCACTACAAATTCCTCACAATATGGTAGTAGATGCACTACAGCAAGGAAAGCCACCAGCAGATCAACCAGAAATAAAATATATAACGCTATTGTAGGCCTAAGTAAGCCGTTTGGATTCTCCTATGGCTATTTTCTAGCCAAGTATGAAAGCACACTGCTATGCCAGATGAGATGACGCTGAGTTATGAAAAAATAAACGTAAAATAAAAAGGAAATGGCAGACTGTGCCTAATTGAAATCAAACCCCTAATAAATTTTCCCACTTTGGTGTTTGAGGTGGATATGTGTGTCACTAAGAGCTAAACACAACGGTAGCAAGTCCCCCTGCAAATTCCTCACAATATGGTACTAGCTGCAAATAAATTAAAAAAATGTATAACGTTATTGTAGCCCTAAGAAGGGCTGTTGGGTTCTTGGAGAATCACTCCTGCCTAACACTATTCTAATAGAACACCCTACCGCTTTCCCTGACCAGCAGCAGCTCTCTCCCTAGCGGCATCCAGACACAGAATGATCCGAGCAGCGCGGGCAGCGGCTAGTCTATTCCAGGGTCACCTGATCTGGCCAGCCAACCACTGCTATCGACGTGTAAGGGTACCACGTCATGCTGGGTGGAGTGCAGAGTCTCCTGGCTTGTGATTGGCTCTATTTCTGGCCGCCAAAAAGCAAAACGGCGGGAGATGCCATTTTCTCGAGCGGGCGAAGTATTCGTCCGAGCAACGAGCAGTTTCGAGTACGCTAATGCTCGAACGAGCATCAAGCTCGGACGAGTATGTTCGCTCATCTCTAGTGGGCAGTCTATGTGCCCTGTCAATTTCCAGTTCTTGATTAGAGCAGCTTGGAACCAAGGTGTGCATTAACCATTGTATGTATTTTGGAAGTTCCTTTGGGGATATCAACTCTGAGATGCCCCTGAATTTGATGTTATTGCGGCGGGACCTGTCTTCTAGGTCCGCCATTTTGACTTGCATACGTTTTAGCTCTTCGTAATGTTCGTAATGCGTGTCTATTATGGCACTGTGTGAGGTTGCAAATTCACCCATTTTATTTTAAACATTATGAACTCTTTCTCGTACCTGGGAGATTTCAGTGGAAAGCGGGTGAAGTAGGGAAGTTATGTCTCTTTTAAATGAGCGCCTTAATGCCCCTAGCATGCACTCAGCCGTGACACTATCTGAAGCGGGAATCTGAGCAAAGGCCATCTCCTTCACTGTCTTCCATGCATCTTCTGAAGAGGTAGTACCCGATGATCTATCAGATTGGAGGCTTTTCTGACAAAAATAGCTAGTCTTTGTCGCTTTTTGCAGGGTTTAGTATGGGAGCTTTGTCCTCAGACGTCCATACCGCACGGCAGCACGGCCGCGCCCCCCTCAACCTCTCTCTTGATGCCCCTGCACTACTTGGGGCTCATACAGTTTCCATCACCAGTCTTGCCCTACTATCCTTTTGCCCTCTGTTACTGCCATGCCCAGTATCAATAAATTATAAGTGTTTTATGTAAATGGCAGCACCTTCCTCTTTTAACCTCTCATTAGGCACTGTTGAGTGGTGACAGAATGGTAGCTAAAATAGTTGTGGTTTTCCTAATCCCATGCTGGAAAAATTATTTGCATGTTTCCCCCAAATCCTCTAGTGGAACATCCATGACGAAGTTTCCACATGCCTGCAAACGGCCTTAGCAGTCGACTGCCTTGGCAGTCTTTGTAAGCAGAACTCTTACTTCCCTACACAAGCCTGGGTAGCAGGTTAACACAAGTTTGTGTGTATAAATCCTCCTGAGAGTTTTCCTTTAAAAGAACCCTACATATTGTCATGCTTCTGATATGAAAGGTCTAGTTTAAAACAATTACATTGTTATGTAATATTTATTTTTTTTTGTATCTTTCTTTTTATTGTTTTTAAAGAATAACACGTAACAAGTATTACAATGCATGTATTACAATGATTGAAAAAGGTAGCTTACATTGTCAAATTTCCAAGATACAGATGTTTATCAAGTAATACATGTCATAATAGAGAGTAGATAACATGTAACATAAAAACATAAAACAATGCCCATTGAAATTCCTCCAAATGTTATAATAATCCACGATATATCGCTACTAGACCTTCAGT